>NC_133658.1:625538748-625838748 GCF_037893015.1 Macrotis lagotis
AGTGCAGTTTCTCTGGATGGCCAGTAGGAGGTGCTGGTTGCCCTTTCTGGAGTGTCTGTGACCTTGGTTGAGAGGCCTTCTCCCTTTGCCCGAAGGAAGGAGTTGTAGCTATTGAATTCTTTTGCCTTCAATCAATGGTGGGCTTTACACTGGCCTGAGGTCATTCCTCAGCTGGGCTGGTTCTTCTGCTCACACACCTGGGTCTGAGGCAGAAGTAGTTTGTATTTGTTTGTTTGGGAAGGGGCCTCTGTGGAATGGAAGCGTGGACTCAGAGTTTCTCAGACCCAAGGAGCCTAGGGATGGTGTCTGCAGCTTTCCTGCACCAGAACTCTCCCCCCAGCCTGGTCCCCGAGCTCCAGGGGGACAGCACCAACACCAGCACCTCTGCTTCCCCGTGGACCTAAGCCCCTCTCATCCAGCCCCACCACTGATCCAGCAGGTTCAGCTCTCCGGCCCTCAGACTCCCGGTTCCAATTCAGCTGTTAATCTGGCTGATCCGGGGCTGATCCTCCCTCTGAGCCCAGACTCATCTGACTGAATTCCCCCAAAGCTGCTGCAGGAGACAAATCCTGAGGTAGATGTTCTTTCTCCTGGCTTTTCTTTCTGGGTTTTGTGGGTCGGATTTCTTTTAAGAGGTTTGTTTCATGTGATAGATAGGGAAGAGATCAGGAGACTTTTAAACTGTGCCTGTCTTCCCTCCACCATCTTGGCTGGAAATGGCACTGAACATTCTTGTCCACCACCACAGGGTCCAAAAGAGTCCTTTGACAGCTTGGCCAGTCTATTCTGAAGAATGCCACATGACCTTTAAGGAATAGGCTGATGTCAAATAATCAGTCAACAAGGATCAATCAATAACCATGCTGTAAGTACTCTAATAGAAGCTAGTGATACAAATGAAAAGAATGAATCAATCCCTACTCACAAGGAATTTATCTTCTAATATAGGTAATAAAAAAAGTTGTGACATACTGAATAAATACAAGGAGGGAAGGTAGGTATAACAGGAAAGATTTTATGAAGAAGGAATTGTTTGAACTGCTTCATGAAGAAAGAGAGGGTGAAAATGAGACTCATTTGTAGTCTTTAAAAAAATGTGGAACTCATAAGAATCAAGGAGTGAAGGAATTTTACAAGGTAGGTGCAAATAGGAAAGAAAAAAAGCAATTTTTGAAGAAAGGTAAAGGGGTACCAGGAGGTTCTGAGAGCATCTCTCAGGATCATCTGTGATAGACCTTTCAGAATTTCTTTCATCTCCAAAGTTTGATCTCCTCATGGCTTTTAGAAAGTGCAGTGTTTGTTTCTAAACAGAGAAGAGGTGCAGTGATTCCAATTTCCTTTCAACTTAACCTTTTCCTTTGGGGAATTGACTCTGTGCTGTTTCTATCATCTGCTTCCATAATCCTCTAGGAACCTAGGTAAAAACTAATTTACTGTCTTTCATTTTCTCTGCTTACCAAACAATGTTCTCTCTTTTTTCCTTACAGTTCTATACATCAGTTTATAAGGATGAAGTAAGATGATGTGCTTCCCTTCTTTTTTGAAAGACATCTTGCTATTCTTCTGGTAAGATTGAAGCTAATATGCATCCTCTTAGATCTTAGTGTGTTGTTTTCCCATATGCTTTCTCGGTTTTGCAGTGGAAAAATGTTTTAAAATGAAAAGAAGGCAAGAGATTCTATCAAAATGATTCTGAGTCTCAGAAGTAGAAAAATCAACTATCTTGAAGTGGATTTGTTTACTAGGGAAATTATTATTACATAATCCTTTATCTGAGCCCTGAAAAACATGTTTTAGAATAACCCACTATATTGGAATCAGTTGCCACTGATTCATTGACTATTTTTCCTTTTCAGTTATGGTTGGCTTTGAGGTGCCTTGCTCTTGGAGACAATGCTTTGTCATTGATACCAAACTGGATTAGATGGCTCTAATAATGAGAAAAGTCTTCTAAATGGATTTCACATAATCAGAAGTCACACAGGTTTCAAAATCTCTGCAATAAAATTCTGATTTCTTCAGGAAGTTATAAAAATTTCATCCTAGACCAGTGACTCTAGTCCCTGATTGAAAATTCATACAATATGGATCAGGGCAGCATACAACAGGAATGGGAGGAATGGGAGTATTAACCTATGAATTTCCCAGGCTGGGACATTTTTGACAATCTCAGCTTCCTGGGTGGACAATGTCATTTTCCAAAGCTGGTAATTTGTTAGGATTATGGGTTTTAAAGTTGGAAGGGATCTTAGAGGCCATGGAATCTAAGCCACTCTAAAAGAACAAAAAGATCTACAGTTCTATACAGTATTTTCTGCTTCTGTTCTTAGGACAATATCTGCTGAGTGGCAGAAATAGGAATAGAGGCACTGAGAATTCTAAATTTATAATATGTCTACAAATGTTACTTGACTTGTTTATGCTTTAAATAAGAGGTTTTTGTCCAGTGACCAATGATTTGGTATACCATTGAAAGAACTGACTTGTGTTAATAATTATATTTACCTCATCAATGAAGCAGAAGATAATAATTAAAGCAAACTGGAATGAATCATTTTTTCAAGCGGAATCTAGAAAAGTAAAGGTCTTGTTTACCCATAGCAGGGGTACCATGAACTGAGTTGGTAAGGGGAAAAGGCTACTTTGACCTAGAATTCTCACTCATCCTGTGTACTCAGAAAATGGGCTTTATCCTAGAAATACATGATGGAAACTTCATACCCAGATTCACTCCATGGAGACTTTGGAGGTAGGATTCAAGGCTGAATATTGCTCCCAGTCCAGGAGAGAAACCCAAAGATGCCAGGGTGCCCAAGACTCAAGTCCAAGATATGACTTTAGAGTAATAACTTGGGGGGGGAAGTAGGCTATATAGAAATAAACCTACACTATGAATTTGATGCCCCTTACTTTTCCCAAAAAACTGGGGGAGGGGGTAAAATGGAGATATTGTTTCTTTTTCTGAATGGGGGAGGGGAAGATTCTAGTTGTTAGCATTCTAACTTTGAAATAAATATTGCTTTGAAAAACTTAAAAAACCCTCCAAATGGAAAAACTGGGTCACATGTTTTCCTTGGGGAAACAAAGAAAGAACTGGATAAATTAATTTCATTTTGTCACTAAAAACAATAAAAAACATAATATCATGTGTCCTTAGTTCATATTGACTTGAAGGCTTATAATTCTCAATATCAAAAAGACTACCTTGCAGATAAATAACTAATATTTCTATAAAACTTAAAGGTTTGCAGAGAATTTTATAAATGCAAAATAATTTACAAAATACTTTACAACTTTACAAATGTTGTCCTATTTTGATCCTCATAACCATCTTGTGAGAGTGCTATCCTATTTTTATAGATAGAGAAACTGAGGCTGAAAAAGAATAAATGACTTACCAAACTTCATCAGCTAGTAAGTGTCTGAGACAAGATTTGAATTTGGATTTTGTTGACTTCAGTAATTCTGATTTTTTCTATTACTCCTCTGAAGTCAATTGATGCAATAAAATCTTTTGCAACAGAGAAGAAATATTAAAAAGAATTAAGAAAATTTTGACAAGAACCCTCAAAGAAAGCCATCACATAGTTTATAGTCATTGCGTTTGTCAGCTTTTCACAATATCCTGAGATCATTCAAAACAGCTTCAGAATCCATCATATCCTTTCTTGAGTCCTCACTTGGTGAAAAGCTCATTTTACTCTTTCCCCTTCCACCATTATCATGAACTTGTTGAGAATAAAATATTATAGTTTAGGCTTAAAAAATGAACAAATCCAAGGATTTGCTGACAGCATTCCACAGGAAGAATGCAGAAATAACATATAGTACAAACCCTCCCCATGCCCCAGGCATAATCTTATGAACAAGAGAAGTTCTCTTGGAAGAAAAGTTATTCTCCCCAATGCCAATTTCCTGTCTCAAGCCTGAACCGTCTTGCTATAGGAAATGTGGGAAGTATAGTGCCAGCAAGGATGATAAAAACATTAAAGTCCTCTAGAAAAGTACCTTTTTTGTCTTATGGGATAATACAGTTCAGGGAGTTCAGATAGTATATAACTGCAAATCCAATTTGGCCAAGATCTAACACTTTTCCTTTTCTGTAATATCTATTGTAATATTCATTGTCACTGAAATAAGATGAATAGGTAGCTATTATCTATGTTATGTTTAGAATTATAACAGCTCTCAGGAAGTGAATAGTAATCTATTAGGGTATTGTATGCAGTCTGTATGGTTTGCATAATTTAGTGACCTGTGCAATTTAACATATACATATATATTTCTCTATATATATTTATGTATAAATAACTACATTAAAATAAATACAGAGATTAGTCAACAATTTTCTTTAAGTGGCCCATAAGCCTAGAAATAAATGTGAAAATTTTAAAAAAGAAACAATAAAATATTCTCTTCATACTTTTATTCTATAATTTTAATAGTTTTATCAATTACAATTAATCTTGGTTTCCCACTTATATTGTAATATGCTTCTATTTTTTCTCAGAAGAAGCTCCAACTCTTTTCTTGTTTCCAGTCTTCAAGAACCTTTCATAACTTTTATATTAGAAACCTCTGAGCTCTATTTAGCTGATTGCTTGCCATTTCACAGCCTGGAATCTGTAGCATCATAGCTTAAACACTTAGAATCTACTGTGATATCTCCTCAAAATGACTCTAAAGAGACTCTAATCATCATGTCTACACAGGCAGTGTAAGCAGCATTTTCCCCTAATCATCTAGTAGAACTGTCATCCTCTTACTCATCTGAGACTTACTATTATATGGCTACCAACAAACTGTAATTTCTAAATTCAGTGGCCTCTTAGTCCCCACCTTAACTTCTCTTCTGAAACTCTCTCTTCTACTTGAGTTTTCACATCATTACTATTTCCCCATTCTTTTCTTATTTGATGGGACCTTCTCTCAGACTTTGTTGTTGTTGTTGTTGTTGTTGTTGTTGTTCAATAAGTTTATTGGCTTAATCTGAAAATCTTCATAGAAAATTACAGATTTTGATGTTTTAGCTATCAGCCACACATTCCAGGGCTCTGAGAAAACTTGCCTTCTTCTGAGCAACTCTCTCTTTCTTCTGGGCAAGGGGCATTTTGGGGCAGTGCCATCTTTTCTTTTTAACTTACCTCTTGGGTTTCTTTTCATACACTGGATTCTCCCGGATACCAGCATGAGCTTTCTTGTACATCTCCTCCATCATGTAGGGAGTTATGTTGTTCTTTATGTACTGTGAAAATTTTTTTATAAGCATCTTCATTTCCTTCCATAAGATAGTGCATATAATTGCAACATTTTGGCCCATGATGTGTTTTTGATATACTTCAGCATTGAATTCCTTACTTTCTGAATCATACCCTGGGAAGCATTTGGTACTGTGAGGAATAGACAAACCACCATACACAGCTCCCTTAAGAGCCCCAAACACTTTGTTTCCAGTGGTAGTTCTGGCAAGATCTGCATCCAGGTAGCATGTAAAAGCCCCAGGCTGACCATCAATGCTTTCCACATTGTACTCATCTCCAGTCACTTCCACCTGGCCTTCATAGATCTTGTCCATGCCAAATCTGTTTAGAAGCCTGCAGGCTAGCAGCAGGCCTGTACAGTAAGCTGCAGCATAGTTTGTCAGGCCAACCTTCACACCATACTTGGGTAACTCATGGGCATAGGTTGCACAGACAATCATATCCCCTTCTATATGGGCATAAGCAATCTGGCAGATGATGTCTCTGTTGGTGACATGGAGATCATCCTGTACTTGGGGGTGTTGTACTTGTTTTTGTCCTGGATCACCAGCCACTTCCGCGCATAGTAGTCCATCTTTCCCTCTCTCTGTCTCCAGAACTTCACCTGGAACCTCTTGAAGTAGGCCTTGTTCTTCACAACTTTCATGAACCCCATCCTACTGAATGAGACCCGTGCCCTCAGCACAGACCAGCAGGTCTTGCAGCACTAGGGGGAAAGGCCTCTCAGACTTTCTATAACTGACTTATCTCTGTAGATATAGCAGAGGTCTTTTCTCTAGAGCTCTCTCTCTCTCTCTCATCTCATTGGCTTCCTTAGGCTAACATTTTTTTCTATGAATATGAATCTAAAATTGACAAACCTCACCCTTCACTATTTTGATCTCTTGTATTTCCAACTGAAAAATAAACATCTCACCCTGGTTGTCCCATAAATAGCTCAGACTCAATATGTTCTAAATAGAACTATTACCTTCCTTCTTAAACTTAATCCTCTTCCAAACTCCCTTATTTGCAAAAAAGACCTCCCCATCCTTCAAGTTTCCTAAGTTTTCAATTGATCTCTGACTGGCTTAATAACAATAATAATAGCAGGAGCTTTTATTTACTGAGTTAACTCTTTCCTACAGTCAGTTGAAATAGTACTCCTTCATTAGAATATCAATTTATGGCACACACCTCTCAATTCATTTCATTAAATATTGCAGTTCCCCACCCTTTCCCCCAGAATTGTGCTTCCATCATCAGTGGCAATACCTGGAATAGACTTTTCCATACACTGACATAGCCTGACAATTCTGTAACTTTCAAGCTTCGGAGGTTAAGGGAAAAAAACACATGATCACAATATGCATCAAAAGCAAGACTTGAAGACAGGTTTTCTAGAAGACCAACCTTCTACCCACCACATACTAAATTGCTTCTCAACATTTTCTCTGAACTCTCTATTGTTGAGATCATTACATGGAAATAAATCTTTGGCAAAAGATGACTGGAATTTCTTCTACAATATGGTATTGCCCACTGCTTGACTCTCTAAGGATGCATAATCTTTTTATTTCAGAATGTATGAAATGTGTTTTTTGAGAAAAATAGTATTTTATAATAGTATCCCACACACACACACACACACACACGTCTGGACCTTCTCTTTTCCCTGATATTTCACTTGGTAATCAAATCAGCAACCATGGTTTCAATTTTCATCTCTATTTGATGATCTACTTATCCAATACTAATATCTGTACTAAACTCCAAACTAGCAGTTTCAATTTCCTATTAGATATTTCAACATAGTTGTTCTGTAGACATCTTGACCACAATATATCCCAAACTGAAATCATTATCTTTTCCCTTCCCCAAGTAAAACTCCTCCCTCACTCCATCCCTCCCACAACTTCCCTATCATTGTCCAGGGCACCACCATGCTCTTAATACCCAGACTCACAACAATTTTCATGCTCAAGTTTTCACTCTCTCTTTCTCTTAACCCCTCTCCTATCAATCCCATTGCCAAGTTTCATCAAATATAATATATTCTATTCTCTCCTTCAATGCTGCCACTACACATCAACTCATACCTAGACTATTCCAATAACCTTCTAGCTAGTCTCCCTCAAATCTTCCCCATTTTTATTTATTCTTCATTCATCATTCCTCTATTCAATAAATTCCAGGTGCTTATTAATATCTCCAGAATTAAATGCAAAATGCTATTTTACTTTTAAATTCCTTCATCAACTGACCCCTTCCTATCTTTAGTATTCTACAATTAAGTGTTCTACAATCCACTAACACAGGCTTCCTTTTTGTTCCTTGGACAAGACATTCCATTTTTCCCCTTGAGTATTTTCATGGGTGGTCCTTTAATTCTCTTCCGCCTCAACTCTGTTGCCTGGTTTCTTGGCTACCTTCAAGCCCCAATTAAATTCCCATCTTCCAGAGGAAATCTTTCTTGATTCTTCTCAAGTATTTATCCTCTGTTAATTGTCTCCAATTTAATCCATATGTGAGCATCTAAATGGTGTAATGGATAGAAGCTGGGCCTAGAGTCAAAAAGACTTAGTTTCCTGAGTTCAAATCTGACCTCAGACCTCTACTAGCCATCTAACTCTGGACAAATCACTTAATCCTGTTTGCCTCAGGCACTCAGGCATTCTGGAAAGCAACCTGAAATTATATGACAGAATTGAAACTGTTTATGCCCTTTGACCCCTTGATCCAACAAATTGGTTGTTTACCTCCTAGCATGTCAAAGAGAGGAAGAAAGGACTCATATATGAAATATATGAAAAATATTCTTAGTAGCATTGCTAATGGGTATAGAATTGACATCAGAGTCAGGAAGACTTAGATTCATTCATATCTTCTATACATATTAGCTATGAGACCTTGGGCATTTTACTTATCTTCCCAAAATTTCCTAGAAACAACCAAAGGTAAGTTTGTTGAGTTGGTGATGATCTGTATTGGTAGATTTCTCGCACAAACACATATATGCATATACATATATATGTATTTGTGTGTGTTTATATACATATAGTGTGTGCGTGTGTGTGTGTGTGTGTGTGTCTTCTTTAGAAGTTGCTCTTTTTTTGGGGGGGGTGGCTGAACAAATTATATTATGTACCTAAGGTACCATTTGATTGTTCTACAAGAAACAATATCAAGAATTCAGAGAAACATGGGAAGAAATATTGTGTTGCCCCCAGTCATCACTGCCTTCCCCTGATTGAGTTCTTTGGGCCTTCTTTGTATAAATTTTACATTTAGTTTTCATTGTTGAGTATTTTTCTTTTATAATAGAATGTAAACTGTTCCAATTTTGTGTTTATATATCCACCATCTAGTACGGTACCTACCATATGATAAATGTTTATAGGTGATTCTTAAATTAATAAAGGAACCAAATAATTTGATGCTTAGGCCAAATCCATTTTACAGATCAGGAAATTAAGATGTGTAGAGGTTAAGAGCTGATCTTAAAATCACAGAGTCTAGAAGTGGATTGGAATTCCAAATCCAGTCTTCTTTGCATATCTCCACAATATCATACCCTAGGGCAGAGGCAGTAGACTTTACCATGTGACTGCCAACACTCCCACCATGACTGGAACCAGATTAAAATGTAATTAAGAAATATTTTAGGGACAGCTAGGTGACAGTGTATAGGGCACCAGTCCTGGAGTCAGGAGTACCTCAGTTCAAATCTGGCCTCAGACACTTAATAATTACCTAGCTGTGTGGCCTTGGGCAAGCCACTTAACCCCATTTGCCTTACAAAAAATAAAAAAAGAAAAGAAAACTAAAAGAAATAAAATAAAAAAGAAATATTTAACAAATAAATAAAAAATGGATAATATTCCATTTCAGACCTAGCATTCTGCCAGTAGGAACACTGTACAAATAAGTGGCCATTTTTTTCTTTTTTGAGTTGGACAACACTGTCCTAGATGACCCATTGTTATCAAGTCATTATTTTGTATGTAAATAAACATCAGTCTAATATATAGGTAGTATGATCTAGCAGATGATGTCATCTAAGGCTATTCTATCAGAGTCCATGTTCTGGTTACTCTGATTAAATTTTAGTATATTTGATTACTGGTCTGGTGATGGACTATATGTTACAAGAACCTTTCCTAATTTCAAGAAGATACATTACTAGAGAGTTGCTGACCAAGTGATTAATTTTAGTAGCCCCAGCAACTCAACATATCATTTTCTAAGGCAAGGCAGGACTTTAATCAAGATTGTGGGAGGTCCTCACCCTGAAATCACAAAATCTTAAAATATTTAAGGAAGGGTTATAAACACAATGTAAAAATTTCCTAAGGTCTTCATTCATTGTATTTCTAAAATATTGCCATTTGTATCATTCACTGAATAATGTAAATGAAAGCACGAATGCAAATATATAATGTATAAAACCATAAACCCAATATGAGGCAGAGTAACCAACTTGGTACAGTATCTACAAAAGAACACAGGTCAAAAAAAGATAATAAACAAATAATTTTGATGAGGATGATGACTATGACCAAGAATATCTAGTGTGAGAAATCAAAGGGCTTATTTCAATACTATCAAAATGTTATGGACCATAGGAGTTCTTTCTTTCCAAGAAGGGCAGAACCCAATGTATTTTTTTAAAAAAGAGTAAATCAAATAACGTAGAACTTTGTTTCCCTGCTAGCACACACTAGAAGGCTCCCTTTTTTATCCCTAGGTTGATTCCTACCAAGGGACCTGGGGTAGATCTGGCCTTCCCATACAGTCTCATTGAAACTGACTCTATTGCCAACTCAGGGCCATTTGCTTCAGACCATTAGCAGCTTAGCAAGCAATGCATAAGGGAAACTGCCAATGTGATTGAAATTTGGGACCAACTATACACCCCTAAAGACCAACGTTCAAATAAAATCAAGCACTTTAAGAGGAGAGAAAAATTATGGGGTCCATAGAAATGATCTTTGGGCCACATTTCAGTACAAGATGTGAGTTAGCACAAAATTTGTCTCTTTGACTTACAACAGAGAAAAAGCAAAACAATTCTACAATCAGTCGCACAAACCTGAGTTTTCTCCCTGGTGATAGATGCTCCTCTGGCACACTAATGCTTTTAATATAAAAAATTTCAAATGCACAAATACAGAATGAGAGAGACTGACTTTGACAGAAATCTAAGGTAAAAAATTATATCTAGGAATGTTTGTGGGTTACAAGCTTGATGTGAAGGAATAATGTGATGTTTATGTCATGAAATTTTATGTTAACTTAGGTTGCATTAATGAAAGCAATATCAAGATTGTCTAAATACTTCTATGCATGTTCTGTTATAATAGTTTATCGTGATATGGAGGTGACTAATAATGGTTCAGTATGTTTCTAATTGCAGATAACATCATTCCAAAGACCCCAACAAAATCAAGTTATAACTAGAAAGAGATGACTGGTGTTTTGTTTTAGAGTACAAAATACAAAAAAATATTGGGAAGTCCTGTAACACATCAGCAGTATCGAAATATCCAAATTTAGCATTTAGGCAGCAAGGAAAATAGTTAAAATAGGAAGTTACCAGATGATATTTCCTCCTCGTGAATTAGCACTTCAGGTGAATTCTTTCCTTTTCATACATGTCACCTTATTTTCTTATCCTTTCTTTCATACAGTTTCAAAGTATTCCATAGAAGTTGATTTGAGGGCATTTTCCATGTCACAAAAATACTCAGAGTCTGATTGAACATCTGTCTGGTATATTACAAAGTGTTATTTTTGCATTTGCGTAAAGAAATAGATTAGATGATCTGAAGTTAAAAGTCCCAAATCTAAGTCTGTGATTCAAAGAATTTTCTTATTTTAATTTTTTTAGATTTTTCAAGGCAATGGGGTTAAGTGGCTTGCCCAAGGCCACATGGCTAGGTAATTATTAAGTGTCTGAGGTCAGATTTAAACCCAGGTACTCCTGACTCCAAGGCTGGTGCTCTATCCACTGCGCTGCCTAGCCGCCCTGATTCCATGAAATTTTAAGCTATGTCTTCCTAGAAGATATTTTTCTCCCTTATAAAATTAAATTTGCCTGTTCCCTTTGAGTTTTAGATTTCTATGAATTCTCTTATTTCTACAAAATTAAACTGCAATTATACAAAAATTTCAAAAGGTCTCAGGAAAGCAGTTAGTGAAAAATAAACCATATTTTACTGTTACTAAAAACCAAACAAACAAAAAACCCAAAATATTTAATCATGCTTATAAGATTTAATAATTGTTGAAAAATTTTCATCACATGACAAGAAGTAATGCTATTCTCAAAATTGATGATAAGACAACATGACAATTGATCTTGATTCATTTCTTATTTTTTTTAAATTAAGAACCTTTCCCATTTTCTTACCATTTTAGTCCCCCAAGAAAGGGATAATTTTATTTTAGAAAGAAACTCCTTGGCAAAAAATTGATTAGGAAAGATCCTGAATGAATGCAAATCATTTCTACAATGGAAAAAAATGACTTTTTTTTTTTTGGTTAGAGTGGTTTTCCAGTCACATGCTTCAGTGGATTTTTCAGGGAAAGTGGATCAATAACAATAATCATTCATATTTCTATAGCACAATAAGGTTTCTCTCAGTTCTTTCAGGAAGGTAATACCCCCCTTTAATGGATGAGGAAGTATAGGCACATGGAAATTAAGGGCTTTCTCAGAGGCTACACAGGGACTGAGATTTGAATAGAAGTGTTCTAAATCTAAGACCAGAACTCTGCATTATGTCACATAACCAGTCCATTCAATTCAGAGCTGTCAAAACCCCTGAACTGACCACTATTTCTCATCTCTCAAAAATGAACAATGTTTATATTAAGCTGATAATGTCTTTGGTTAAGCTCCAATTCAGTGATGATAATTTAAAAAAGAAAAGTTAGGTAAGCATTAATCTATTACCCTTGTTCCATGTTTCAGATCTCCCTTGTTCTTTTTTTTTCCTCCCAAACTAAACTTGTTCCCCAGAAAATCAATTTTAAAGAACATAATCTGATCTCCTACTGATCTTCATGTTTCCTGGCTTCACAGTCAGAAAAGCCAGGAAGACTGACATCATCCTTTGAGCTTAGTCATTCAAAGGCAAGTCCCAGTGCTCCAGAAGTACTTGAATTATTGGATCATTTCCTTGGACCCCTAGTGAGAGGACCTGTTCTGATCCCTAAGCTAGCAAGGGAGAAGAAAACAAGTCAGTCCTGGGCAATTTTCTGCTTCCAAACCTTATACTGCCTTTTCCCAATCTAATAATTTTTAAACACATTTTAGATAAAAGATGTGATTTTTTAATAATTTTCCTTTGACTCTAGTTACAATACTCTGAGAAGTGAATCTGTTTGTATTATTTCTTACCATTTTAAAAATGATATTTGTTTTTCATGGAAAAAAATTATAATATTTTCAGGCAAACTGCTTTTGTGTGCTTTAGTTATCTTCAATAATGTCAACAGTTTCTTGTTTGTTGTTGGTAGCTTTTGTGTATGAGTATGTGTATGTGTGTCTGTCGTCCTTTGCTTTCTGTGTCACCGTCTTGCTATCTTTCCTTTTGTCGTTCTTTCCTTGTCTCTCCTTCCATCTCTCTCTCTCTCTCTCTCTCTCTCTCTCTCTCTCTCTCTCTCTCTCTCTCTCTCTCTCTCTCTTTCTGTATGTCTTTCTTTATTTCAAAAATTCTCTCTAAAAGCAAAACAACAAAAACAAATCCTCTCTAGGAAAACAAGATGGATTTGCTTTCCTTGTTCCATTTGTATCCTCATGCTCTGTCCCCTTTATTCTAGCTGCACATACATTCTGAGACTGAATACTTATCCAACAAAAAAGCCTCCACTAATTAAAGCATGTCTGAATGTGTGTAGTGTCTGCCGGCTCCTTCTGTCTCAGAAATCTCAAGAAAAATTCCTTTCAATTACCCAATAAATATGCACAACCATTGTACCATGTAGTCACCCACCAACCACAGTCAAATTCAAAGTGTGTTTCCTTTTGAATATTCAACCTCCTTATCTTTGATTTTCAACTCCTTTTCTTGATGACTAGAAACAAGGCCCCTTGGTGTTCCAAGACTACACAGAGGAGCTCTTGGAGAGCAGATTCTAGCTATACTTGAAATGATTCACATGGGATAAGTCACAGCATGTTTTTGAAACAGTAATATTTAACATTTATGATTAAGCCCAATTGGCACACCAATGAGAAGTTGTACTTTGCAAAATAAAAGAGAATATAATGACTATATGGATATTTAGATATCCAAACCTGCGGACTTATCCCTTAGCAGTGTGAGCATACAAATAGTTGTTATATTGGATCAATGGAAGTTGGTCCACTTTTTTTACTCAGATACAAGATGACTCTATAAGCATCTGCTCCCATTTCTTTATCCCTATCTTGAAGAAATTTTCGTTGTTTGCTTAAAAGAACATTGGCTAGGGGCAGCTAGGTGGCGCAGTGGATAAAGCACCAGCCCTGGAGTCAGGAGTACCTGGGTTCAAATCTGGTCTCAGATACTTAATAATTACCTAGCTGTGTGGCCTTGGGAAAACCACTTAACCCCGTTTGCCTTGCAAAAACCTAAAAAAAAAAAAAAAAAAAAAAAAAAAAGAACATTGCCTGATTGGGTTATGATAGGTTAAGTATAGGGAAAGTATTGAAGCATTCACTTTGGAATTCTGTTTTCATCTAGCATAAAAAAAAGGGAACTGAGGAGTCCCAGTGCTTGAGTTCAAGTTTCTGAATCTGGCACTTGCTAACTTTGAGTCAATGGACAATCAGTCAGTCAATCGATTGTTGTCCTAGTTCAGTCATTCAGTCATGTCTGAATCTCTTTGACCCCATGGACAAACAAATTCACGCCAATTCCTTCTATCCTCCATTATCTCCTGGAGTCTGTCCAAGCTCATGTTTATTGCTTCCATGACACTGTTTATGCATGCCATCCTTTATAGGCACTTCCTCCTTGATGTCTATCAAAGAATCAAGGTCTTTTCCAACGAGTCCTGCCTTGTTATTCTGTGATCAAAGTATTTAAGATTCAGCTTCAGTATTTGTCCTTCAATGAATAGACTGAATTAATTTCTTTAATTATTGACTTATTTGATCTCTTTCCTGTACAAGAGACTCTTCTCCAGAACTACAATTCAAAAGTGTCCAATTTGCTATTGGAAAAACCACTGCTTTGACTATGTAAAGATTTGCTGACAAGGCAATTTTTCTACTTTCAGTATGCTCTCCAAATTTACCATAGCTTTCTTTCCAAGGAGCAAGTGACTTTTAATATCATGGCTGCAGTCCAAGAATATAAAATCTGACACTACTTCCATTTCTTCTTCCCATATTTGCCAAGAAGCAATGGGACAAGTTATAAAAATATTAATTTTTTTGATATTAAGCTTCAAGCCATCTTTTACACTCCCCTCTTTCATCCTCATCAAGAAGCTTCTTAATTATTCTGAGATTGTTGATATTTCTTCCCTCAACCTTCATTTCCATTTTAATTCCTCCAGTCAGACATTTTGCATGATATTCTCAGCACATGTTATATAAAAAAAGTGATAATATACATCCTTGTTGTGATTCCCCCCATTTTAAACCAATCAGTTGCTTCATGTCCAATTCTAACTGTTTCTTCTTAGCCCATATTCAAATTCTTCAGGAGACAAGTAAAATGATTTACTGTTCCCCTTTCTTTGAAACCTTGCCACATTTTGATGTGACCCACATAGTCAATATACCATTATTAAGTTTCAGTTAGAGTGTTAAGTTCTGAGGATACAAAGAAAAGTGAAATGTCTCAGTCAACTTAAAAACTATGTGGATAAAATATCCATATAAAACATAGAGACAATTAGAGTAGGTATAATGAAAAGAATGTTGCAGTTTATTTTATATGAGACCTTGGACAAGTCATCTAACTTCATAGGTATCGATTGCCTTGTCAATAAATTAAGGAGCTTGGGGAAGACTGTCAAAACTCATGTTCAGCTTTAAATCTATGATCTATATGAATGCTTTGATAGGCAGCTTCCCAATCCTTAGCCTATCATAACATATATACATATATATGTGTATATATGTTGCATTTCTAGTATTATTTTATAATCTGCTAATTCCAATTCATAGCACAATGGCTGAGACCTAATAGCTTTTAATAAATTCTTCTTGAGGCAATTAGGTGGAGCAGAAGATGGATAGAGCACCAACTTTAGAATCAGGAGAAACCGATTTCATAGACTTACTAACTGTGTGACCCTGAGCAAGTCATTTAATTTGCCTTTCCCCAACCCCCCCCCCCAATTGCTTCTTAAGCTTTTCTATTCTTGTTTGAAGTTTAGTAGAAAGATAAGGAAGAGAATCAGAACATTCAGGATACAAGATGGCCACTTCACGTCTGCCACTATTCTGACAAACTGCGATGTGCTATGGACCAGGAACATGACATATAATATGAAAGTACTGTTTTAACATGCCAGGGGTCTACTAAAATGTTTTTGAGTCCATTTAAATACTTAAAAAGAAGCAGCAAAACCCGGTTATTTTACTAGCTAGCTATGAGACCTTAGAAAAGTCATTCAGCTTCTCATCTCTCAAGTTAGAATAATTCTTCTTCCTAACTTCTTTGCTATCTTCACTCATTCAAGTATTAATATCATACTATAGACCAGACACTAGACATCAGCTTGGATACTGAGATTTCAGACAAATGCAAATTCTCTTAAGGAGCTTACATTCTATGAGGGGAAATGACATGGTATAATAGGATCACAGCTAAAGAACTGGAACAGAACAAAGAGACAATTGATTTCCAAATTCTTAATTTTATAGATGAGAAAACTCATCTGTAAAAACAAAGTAGTCATATGACTTGCCCATAGTCATTCAAGCAGAATATGAATACAAATTTTTCTAATGCCAAATTCCAGATTCTTTCTCCTTTGCCTTGTTGCCTTTTTATGTACATGCATAAAATCACATAGTACAATACAAAGAGTAGCTATTATCACTAGATACACAGCTTAAGACAGCTCTCTGTTTCAGTTTCCATAGTTACAAACCACACTTGGCAAAACTGTCTAAGTTTGATAACTATTGAAGAAAAGTTAATATTTACAAAAAATTTTATGAGGCAGCTAGGTGGTACAGTGAATAAAACACCAGACTAGGATTCAGAAGACACTTCTTCATTCATTCAAATCCAGTCTCAGACATTTACTAGCTGTGTGACTCTGGGCAAGTCATTTAACCCTGTTGGGTCAGTTCTTCATCTGTAAAATGAGCTGAAGAAGAAAATGGCAAACCAATGCAGTATCTTTGGCAAAAGTCTCAAATGTGGTTCCAAAGAGTTGTAAATAACTGAACAATAACTCAACAATAACAAAACAAAAATTCTGGGATGTAAGTGCTATATTTAGGTGGAGAGCAATACTTACCAGGACTAAAATGTTTTCTTAATTTGTCTTCTTTTTTTTTTTCTAGAGAGTCTTTCCTTTTCATTCTCTATGTGAATTTGCACTAAATAGCATCCCCTTTCAGGAGAGATTTATGATTTGAACAATTACCTGAAAATGACAAAACTAAAACATAAATTTCATAATCTCTGGTGATCTGTGGGGATCTTCTTGAATTTCCTTTAAGACTTTCCCAGGAAGAAAGTCCTTTGTAAATCTGACTTAGTTTTCAGGAGTTTGAAAAATTAATTTTTTCCAAAGACATTTCTTAGCTCTAGATTTCCGTAGAATCATGTAATTCAAAGAGGTCTCAGCGACCACCTAACTGAATTCATATCTGAAACCCTTTTGAATGTAACAAGGACAATCATGAATTTCATTTTTTAATGTGTATTTTTCTCCCATATGTGTCTTGAACTGAAAAATGCATTAAGATGAGTTTGAAAATTTGAAGCAAACTTCTTAGAGGAAATAGACCAAAGTCTTGCCAGTAAGCATTCTCACAAAGAGTTGAAGGCAATTTTCTGAAGCCTTTAAAGCAATTAATGTTGAAGTTCAGAGCAGGGTAAAGCCTTGTCACTTGAAGAGTCATAGCAATAATAATTATTATTATAAACAATAATAATGGTTAGCATTTGCATATTGTTTTGAAGTTTGGAAAGCACTTTATATATGCAAACTCATTTGACTTCACTGCTTACTTTTAGGGGGTTATTTATCTGGGTCACCACTTGGCCTAGCTAGGACAAAAGTATTAGTGATCCACCCTCTGGCCACTGGTGATCAATTTTAATCACATGGTACTTTCAGTTTTCAGGTTATAAAGTGGTTTCCACTGCCAGTCTGGGAAGTGTGATAACCCAGAGTTCTGCTAAGCCCTCTAGGAGGCTCAGTAAAGAGACAACAGGCTATGAAGTCTGAAAGATCTAATTTAAATCAGAGTACAGACATGTGCTGATTATATGACAATGGGACATCATTTAACTTCTTATTGTCTCAGTTTCCTTAACTGTAAAATGAGAATAATAACAGTATTTATCTCCCAGGGTTGTTGTGAAGATCAGAGATATCTGCAAAGCATTTAGCAAAATCTCTAACATGTAATAAGTGATTAATAAATCCTTGTTTCCTTCCTAAACAGCAAATTTATCATGTTAAATGTTATAAGGATAAGGTTTTATATATATATATATATATATATATATATATATATATATATATATATATATATATATATCTCCTGGCTTTATTATTTTAGAGGAAAATAATTGATTTTTGATAGAAAAGTCCTTCAAAAATATTCAGAAGCAAACAGGTGCTCTTGGTCTGCCATAAAATCATGGTTCCATCTGAACTTGTCTTTCACTCTCAGATACTTCCAGATAAACTCTCATTGGAATATTATATTTGCTTCAGCTTGGTCTACCATTCTAGGATCAAATCCTAGGGAATCAATATTTATTCTGGTTTTACCTGTCTTATCTTCCCTTCTGCCGCCCCCCCCCCTTTCAAACACACACACACACACACACACACACACACACACACACACACATACACACACATACACAGACATACACACCTATAACCCCAGAAAGGGAATAATTTTTCCTTTTGTTTTGGACGGCTATCCTAGTTATGTTTTAAAATTTTATTTAACTTTAAATTTATTTTTAATGGGAGTTTATTTTCCTTTCCTCAAACTCTTCACAATTTAAAAAAAAAAAGCCTTGTGGGGTGGCTAGGTGGTACAGTGGATAGAGCACCCGCCCTGGAGTCAGGACTACCTGAGTTTAAATCCAAACTTAGACACTTAATAATTACCTAGCTGTGTGGCCTTGGGCAAGCCACTTAACCCCATTTGCCTTGCAAAAAAACTAAAAAAAAAAGCCTTGTAACAAAAAGGTTTAGTTAAGCAAAATTGATTCCCACCTTGTCCATTTGGAGGTAGTTATAATGCACTGGAAAGAGACATTTGACTTTCGTCAACATAAATTTGCACCTGAGTCTTACCTGTGCTATTTCCTATCTGTGAGACATTAGGAAAGTAGTAGAATGTTAAGATCCTTGAAGGAAGGGATTATCATTTTTGAATCTGTATCCCTAGCACTTAGCACACAATGTCTGATAATTTATGCTTAGTAAAATTTGTTGGTTGATTGATTAAAGTGACTTCATTAATTTGAGCCTGAGGGTTTTTTATTGATAAAAGAAGAAGAATAAAAATGTTATTTATTTTACAAGTTGTTGTGAGAAACAAATTTTAAATGATGGAAGTAAAGGACTTCTATAAACATATAATTATTAGTTATTATAAAGAACTACCAGGAAACCTCTTTTTTTTCAAATTCCTCTTGAAGCAGTAAAATAGTATTTTATTAATGCAAAGAATTAAATATTCATTCATGACACTGAGGTTTGATGAAATGAGATCCTTGAGTGGATGCAAAAAAAAAAAGTAATAGCAATGTACAACATTGTGGATCAAAAAGATTGCTTCTTGTGAGAAAAATCCCCAAACTAAAGAGAGGAATATAGATCAGCTCTTCACAAATCTGCAGAAGGTAATTAGTTTGGTCATCCATTCTAGCATCATTCTATCTAAAGAAGTCTATCTCTTTGACCCTTCCAGTCTGGTCTTGACACACCCATTTTCATATTCTGCAGTAGTCCTACTGGAATCGTCTGTTTACAGACATCTGCTGGATCCTCTCTCCCTGGCACATCCATAAAGATTCGTGACTAGCTTTATATCTAGTTTACTAGATCTAGCTGAGTCACCTTTCTCATCTGCTCTGATACTACCTAGATATCCTACAGCACTGCCTCTGTCCCTTCCAAGCTTTGAAACCCTAATCAAATCAATACTTCTATTGCTGCTGGGGAATGGTATGCAGTTCTACTCTCCTATAGATCATTCACCATTTTCATGAATTTCCACTTCAAAATACTACTCCATCTCTATGTCTTTTTCCTTGATTAGAACATAATTTTCTTAAGGAAAAGGATTTTTTTAATTTGATACCTATTCATCTTTAATAAGTTCAAGTCACCAGGCTTAGATAAACAATCTACAAAACTGAAAAATAGGGTTGATATGACTATTGAATCACTATCAGTGATCTTTGAAAAAAAGGAAAAATCCACAGGATTGGAAATGGACATAGTTCTTTATTTTCACAAAGGTGGAAAATAAGCCTGAGAGCCTGATTTTGATTTGTGGCAAATTTCTAGAATTTATTGTTAAGGTTTGTGAATGTAAGAAATGTTTATCACTATATACCAACATAGATTCATAAAGTGATAATCATGTCAGACCAACCACATTTCCTTTTATAACAAGATTATTAAGCTAGCAGATAAAAAAAAAGTCTTGTATACAACAAAATTGAATTCAATAAGACATTTGGTCTCATGTTATTCTTGTAGATAAGATAACATGTGACCTGGGTGACAGTACAGTTAGGTGGATTTGGAATTGAAGTCTGTAAAGATTTGAAGCCAGACTTGAAGAATAGAAAGTAGTGGATCAATGTCAGTTTGAAGAGAGATCCATTCAGCATTTTTATTAGTAATTTGAATTATGCTTATCAAAAATATGGAGGCACCAAGCAAAGAAAAATTATTAATATAACAATTATTACAGATGACATGACTGGGATCCAAAATTATATAAATAGGCTAAAACAAATAATCACATCTAGTAAAATAAATTTTAATTTGAATATTCTTATAAGAGAATGGGAGGAAATTTTAAAAACCATACAGTTTTATTATTTTGCATGTTTAAAATTATATAATAGGTCAAAATATCATGTAAATATGATTTAGAGGTAAAGTAAAGAGCTAAACATATTTTTAAAATCAGCTAAATAAATTCAGGGTAAGGAAGAATGAAACAACAGTAGCTAATACAAGAAGACCTGGGGGTTTAAGTGGAATACAATTTAACATAAGTTAGTCATATGATGTGGAAGTCAAAAAAAGACTGATTAACCAGTATCTGAAATGAGGGTTATAGTCCTATTATATTTGTCCCGGATGGATCATATCTTGGGTACTATGTTCAGTTCTGGGATTAAAATTTGGCAACCTAAAATGAGTCTAGAGAATAGTGTCAATAGTGGACCTGAATCATTCTACACAGAGAAAATTTAAAGAAGCTATAAGAGTGAGTGTTAATTTTTAAAAAAGGGTAGATATAGCATTTAAGTTTAGCATTCTGTTTTGAAATTTTTAGAGGACATTTTTAAAGTAGGCATATATACCACTGTTCTTAGCTAGTAAAAATAGGAGCAATGGATGAAAGATGAAGAAAGACAGATTATGATTTGATATAAGAAAAAAAAACTGTTTCACAATTAATGCTAGTCCAATAATGAAACGTATTGTTCTAAAAAGAGGTGACACTCCCTTCCTGGAGACCTTTAACAGCAGTGGAATTACTTTTAAGGGATATGGTTCTAGGAGCTCATGCTTAATTTTTTTTTTAAAAAGCCCTTTAACCTGTAAATAATTAAATAATTGCATATTAATGCTACAAATATATTTTTATTCTATGATAGACATAAGTATTGGGTTAATTATGATTTTGTTTCTGCAGTAATTAAAAACCATCATGATTCTGCCCAAAGAGATTTTGGTTTTTGTGCAGAGACTGCATCAAACTCTTATTGATTTTGTGTAAGGTACCATGAGTTCTTGAAGTTTCCCAACCTGTCATCAAATTATTTCCAAACCATATTAAGAGTTTGACATTTGAGCACACACCAGTTTTTAACAGTTGGTCAAATGCATGTGCATACTTTTATTTGTGTTCTGTGTACTACAGTAGAGTAGCTCCCTTATTCTCCTCTGTTACCTTGTAATCATACATAATCAGTTAGGCAATCATGTGATCAAGATGTTTGTGTTCTTGAAGCTCACATTTCAGAATGTTTGAAAATGATAATTGCTGGGCATGTGTATTAAAACCATCTTGAAATCATCAAGAATCATCATTACCTGTTCTATAGATATAAATCTTTCCTTGAAGTGTTAAGGCTGATTTCAGATTTCAACTTATCTTCATCTGCTACTATTCTTCTGTCAAGGAGATTTTTTTAAAAAATGGTTCACAATACTGAGTTGTCATTCAGTAAAATTTCTGTGAATGAGCAGTGTACCAAAGTTAGAAAAGAAGAAGTCACATGGAATGGCACTCTTTCCTCATAAAAGTTAGTTTATATACAAACACTGTTTAAAGTGAAGCAATATATTCAATATACTTTTTAATACATTTATCATTTAACATAGCTATTGTCATATTTCAGTTGAACAGTAAATGTTTTCATTGATTGGTTAAATATATACAATACAGAACCTAACATATAGATGTATAGAACATATAAGCTAGTTTTAGCACTATTTTCCTTTTCAGGAGTGACCTAACTATTGAGGGCCAGCTCCTAAGAGTGATTTACACATATTTTGGTGACCTTTGCCAATCAGAGATATGCATACAATCTTGCTCATTAAATGGATTTGTTGGCTCATCAGGGAATTCTGACCTAAGAATCTGTGGCACCAGAGGTGTTTTAGGCTTCTGATAAAGAAGTTTACAGACTTTAAAGGAAAAATATTGTAAATTTAACCCAGTAAGCTATGCAGCACAGTTTCGTCTAACCTGTCATGTCTGAGATAGATTTTTGTTATAAAAGTCTGGGTATCCAAGAATAAAGTAAAAGAATTTGTTTCATGGCCTTACCTGTTAATATCTCTATTTGACCTGTCTCTTGTCAATGTCCAGACCCATGCCAGAGCTTTCGTGGGCCATATCTAATACCAGTCTATTGTTAAGATACAAAATAATTTTGAGGAGTAGGCAATTTGCTTCAATTTTATTAATGCAGTATCTTAGCAAATTTGTTTTTTTTAAAGATTTCATTTATTTTGAATTTTACAATTTTTCCCTAATCTTGCTTCCCCACCCCCCCCACCCCCCACAGAAGGCAATCTGTTAGTCCGTACATTGTTTCCATGGTATACACTGATTGAAGTTGAATGTGATGACAGAGAAATCATATCCTCAAGGAAGAAACTTAAAGTATAAGATATAGCAAAATAAGATTTTTTTAAAATTAAAGGCAATAGTCTTTGTTCTTTGTTCAAACTCCATAGTTCTTTCTCTGGAAGCACACGGCATTCTCCATCTCAGATAACTCCCAAATTGTGCCTGATTGTTCCACTAATGGAATGAGCAAGTCCATTAAGGTTGACCATCACCCCCATGTTGCTGTTAGGGTGTACAGTGTTCTTCTGGTTCTGCTCATCTTACTCAGCATCAGTTCATGAAAATCCCCCCAGACTTTTCTGATTTCCCATCCCTCCTGATTTCTAGTAGAATAATAGTGTTCTATTACATAATATACCACAGTTTGTTAAGCCATTCCCCAATTAAAGGACATTCACTTAATTTTCAATTTTTTGCCACCACAAATAGGGCTGCTATGAATATTTTTGTAGAAGTGATATTTTTACCCCTTTTCATAATCTCTTCAGGGTATAGACCCAGTAGTATTATTGCTGGATCAAAGGGGATGCACATTTTTGTTGTCCTTCAGATGTAATTCCAAATTGCTCTCCAGAAAGGTTGGATGAGTTCACAGCTCCACCAAGAATATATTAGTGTCCCAGATTTCCCAAATGCCTTTGTCCTTTCTGGTCATATTGTTCAGTCTGAGAGGCATGAGGTGGTACCTCAGAGATGCTTTAATTTACATTTCTCTAATAATTAGTGATTTAGAGCAATTTTTCATATGACTATGGATTGCTTTGATTTCCTCATCTGTAAATTGCCTTTGCATATCATTGACCATTTGTCAATTGGGGAATGACTTATATTTTTAAAACTTTGACTCAGTTCTCTGCATATTTTAGAAATGAGTCCTTTCTCACAAACACTAGTTGTAAAAATTGTTTCCCAATTTACTACATTTCTTTTGACCTTAGTTACAGTGGGTTTTGTCTGTGCAAAAGCTTTTTAATTTAATATAGTCAAAATTGTCTAGTTTACTTTTAATGTTATTCTCATCTCTTCCTTGGTCATAAACTGCTTCCCTTTCCATAGATCTGACAGGTTAACTATTCCTTGATCTCCTAGTTTGCTTATAATATTTTTATGTCTAAATCCTGTATCCATTTTGATCTTATCTTGGTATAGGGCTTGAGGTGTTGGTCTAACCCAAGTTTCTACCATACTAACTTCCAATTTTACCAACAATATTTTATCGTATCGGAGAGAGAGTTTTTATCCCAATAGCTGGACCCTGGGTTTATCAAACAGTAGATTACTATAATCATTTCCTGTTATTGCACCTAGTCTGTTCCACTGATTCACCACTCTATTTCTTAGCCAATACTAGATAGTTTTGATGATTGATGCTTTAATATAATTTTAGATCTGGAAGCCACCTCCTTTTGTACTTTTTTTCATTAAATCCCTGGAGATTCTCAACTTTTTATTTCTCCATATGAATTTACTTGCAATTTTCTCTAACTCACTAAAATAAGTTTTTGGAATTTTGATTGGTAGGCCACTAAACAAGTAGTTTAATTTTGGTAGAATAGTCGTTTTTATTATATTAGCTAGAGCCATCCATGAGCAGTTGTTGCTTTCCCAGTTATTTAAATCTTATTTTATTTGTGTGAGAAGTGTTTTGTAATTGATTTCAAAAAGTTTTTAAGTCTGCCTTGGCAGGTAGACTCCCAGGTATTTTATATTGTCTGAGATTACCTTGAATGGAATTTCTCTTTCTGGCTCTTTCTACTCTATCTTGCTAGTCATATAAAGAAAAGTTGAGGATTTAGGAGGGCTTATTTTATACTCTGCGACTTCACTGAAGTTGCTAATTATTTCTAGTAGTTTTTTAGATGATTTTTTGGGATTCTTTAGGTATACCATCATGTCATCTGCAAACAGTGAAAGTTTTGTCTCTTCCTTCCCAATTCTAATTCCTTTGATTTCTTTTTTTTCTCTTATTGCTGAAGCCAACATTTTTAATTTGATATGGAATAGTAGTGGTGATAATGGGCATCCTTGTTTCACCCCTGATCTTATTTGGATTGCCTAGCCGATCCCCATTGCATATAATGCTTGTTAATGGTTTCATATAGATACTGTTTATTATTCTAAGGGAAAATCCATTTATTCCTACACTCTCTAATGTTTTTAGTAAGATGAAATTTGTTTAAAAATACTTTTACTTCATTTGAAAAAAAGTATAGTCACTCCAAACTGAATTAAGACTACTAGTGTATAAGAAATATAATATTTAAAAGGATGATAAGGGAGAGTCTCAAAATATTCATTCAGATTTAGCATACTGTGATCAGGAAATTTTATTGAATGACTTTCATTAGGTCATTTGATAGTTCACAATTCTGGCATAATACAAAAAGTTGTACAAGATACCTTCATTATGATGAGTTTGAGAAAGAAGAAATATGAGAAAAATATATT
Organism: Macrotis lagotis; assembly: GCF_037893015.1. Lineage (NCBI taxonomy): Eukaryota > Metazoa > Chordata > Mammalia > Peramelemorphia > Peramelidae > Macrotis > Macrotis lagotis. The sequence continues at coordinate 625,563,982 of NC_133658.1, forward strand.
AAATTATTTTTTTTATTTCTTGGAGATAATTAATATCTCTGACCTAAATATGTAATTTGTGAAATAATACTTTCAAATAGCAGCTTCTCTTTTTTCTGAACATTTACAATCAAAACATGAAAACTATGTTGATACCTTTTTTGAATGGAAAGACTTCAAAAATCCTAATTTCATTTATTTTTGTGAATAACCAAGAAAGGAGAAATGAGGCTTCTACATACTATTTAAGACTTAAAAAATTGCATATTTTGCGCCTAAATAATTGTCGAGTGTATACGTGAACATAACTCTATTAACTCATGCTGACACATTTCTAAGAATATGTTGTCTCATTAGATATGTTTTATATATATATATATATGTACATATATATACATATATATATATACACATATATGATGTTGGATCAGTTATTGTAGAAAATGCCAAAAATTAATTTGTGAATTTTGTAATTAGATGAAAAAATAACTGGTGTCTATAAGTTAGTCATTTTAATTTCTAGATACTTTCATGATAGTAAGTGGAAGAGAATATGCTGTTTTGTCATCATTTAACAACAATATTGAGAGACATTTTTCATCTAATTAATTCATCCTTTAAAGGGAAAAAATCAATGGCCCTCTCGTGGAATTTGCACAGATGGTACAGAATCAATGAATAGGAAATTTGGGGGTGTTGTTTTGTGTATTAAAAAAATTAATGCAAATATAATATAAACACCCTGCAGCATACACAAACAAGTTTTGACATCAAAGAGATTAACATAGCACCTTAAAAGTGTGTTAGATGATTCTGTCAAAATAATTCATTTTATTAAAAAAATCAAACTCACTAACACTTGATTGTTTACTATTTTTTGCAGAGAAACGCAGAGATCATGTTACAGTTCTAATACACACAGATGTTGAGTGACTTTTCTATGGCAGAGTTATTACTCATTCGTTTGGGTTGAGAGAAACATTGGTTATCTTTTTTACTGATCATCCTTTGAGTGTTCAAATGATATGAAAAGATCAAAAACATATATTTTTAATGGCTGAATTCAACAAATCATGAAATAATGCAAATGCAAATATTTTCATTGTTCAAGACAAAGTAAAAAGTATGATTAAAAAGCTTAAATTTTGAAGCCACAGAAAACAATAGTGAGCACTTTTTTGATATATAATTTCCTATAAGAAAATTCTTTAGGTAAAGTTGTCAAGAAACATTTCAGTGACCATGTAAAATCATTGAAAGTGATGGGATGGCTAGATGCCGAAGTGGATAGAGCACTGGCTCTGGAGTCAGGAGGACCTGATTTCAAATCCAGCCTCAGACACTTTAATAATTACCTAGCTGTGTGGCCATGGGCAAGACACTTAACCCCATTTCCTTGCAAAAATACCCTAAAAAAAAAAAAGAAAGAAAGCGAATCTCAATGAATCTTTTCCTGGAATTTCCAACAAATTAAATTAGATTATTAATAAATATATTGTGTCTCTTACATCTCTGACTGATGAATTGACAATGAATGAAAAATAAAATGTAACTGACATATCAACAGATTTGAACTACAAATATTATTCAGATTAAAGCATAATAGTTTTTCCTAAAAATAAGATTAATTCCAATATCTCAACAAGAGTGCTTGCTAAATCTTCATGCCATTTTCTAACACAAAGCTGTGTGAGCAAACATTGTCACTATATTCTTGTTTTAAATCAAAATATAGAAACAAATTCTATATAGATCCACATTTACGATTGCAATTTATTTAGTGCTGAGTCAAAGATTAGAACTTTTATTCATTAAAGTCCATCAAAGAAAAATTTGTGTGTAATTACAATATTCCTTTAAACACTTTCTTCCTGAGTTCAAATCTAAACTGACACTTACTAGTTGTGTGATCCTGGTCAAGTAAATTCACCCTGTTTGCCTCAGTCTCCTCATCTGTTAAATGAATTGTAGTAAGATCACTCCAGAATCTTTGCCAAGAAAATTCTAAATGGGATCAGTCAGACAGGACTGAAAAATGGCCTGAACAACATCTTCATTTACCCTGGGAGTTTATGATATATTTAGCTATTTACTGAAAAGGGCTCACAGAAGTGAAAAAACAAATGTTGGGATCTGTTGTCAGTGAAGAAAGTCTCACCATGAGTCATATTGAACTTGAGATTCCTTCCAATTATTTATTCACATATCTATGATAACAACTTAGATGCAATGAAGCATGCTAACTAAAGAACCATTCATGGAGTCAAGCAGGCCAGAGTTCTATTAATGTCTCAGACAGTTCTGGTGTAGAAGATAGAATTAAATATCTATAAGAGGAGAGTTGAGTTGCTGAAAAGAAAGAAAATTATTCAAGAAGAAAAGTTGAAAGGAAAACAAAATTCACAAATTCCCATTTTTGTCTTAGGGACAACCTATGCTGACTGAAAAAAAAAATGACAACTAAAAATAAGGCACATAATTTTTTGCTTAGAGTATCTGCATCTTGCGTCTTGCTTTCTCCCAGATTCTTGACCACTTGTGTTGAATGACTCTTAACTCTTGACATCTAATAAATAAGTTCAGAAAATGGATACATTCTACATTTTGATTTTGTAATAGAGGTTAGACAACTAACAATTTCATTCTTTTTCTCTCAAACAACAGAGTGCTATAGCTCTAAAGAATGAAGCATTGAACCCAGGGGATTAACAGTATACAGTTTAGGTGGATTTTGGTTTTCACAACTTCCTGTACTAGGTGGGCTAAATTTCCCCCTTCCCCCTTCTTTATTTTAACAAACATGATTTTGAGGGGGGGGAAGGGGAGGGGAGATAAAAGATTGGATTTGAGAAAGAGGAAGGATTTAAAGACCTAGAAAGCAGATTAAGCATGTCAATGTTTTTCTGTGTTTTTTTTTTTAATGAAAAAGGCTCTCAACTTAATCTGTTAGTCTTTTATTAAAAGCTAGAGACCTGGAAAGAAAGAAATGATGTTACATTTTATAATAAGAATCCAAAGGATACTGTCAGTTACTCTAGGCCCTCAATCAATGCCTTTTCCCTAATTATTTGTTTCTTCCATAATATTGCTAAATAAAAAAGGTTGTCTTCTACCCTACCTCCCTAGTTCTGTTTCTTCACTGTCATTCCATCAACAAGAGAGAATTTTTGATGATTCCAGAACAATGGAAATATTAGAAATCTAGGATAAAGTATTTATTTTATGTAGTTTCACATACTGAAGAATCTGAATAGAAGATATCCTCATTTTCTCCTCCAAATGCAAATGTTTGAATATACTGCAATGCCATGGTTCTAAATTTCACTGTTATCATAAATTAATTCAATGATTTGAAAAAAAGGCACTTAAACTCTGTATCTATTTCTTAATCTGTAAAATAGGAAAATAATGCCTATCAAAGTTTATATGTGTGTATTTTATATACTCACATATATATATATATATATGTATATACAGATACATGCCATTAACTAATGAATTTGAAAAATGAAGTCCTATGAAAAACTAGATGCAATGATGTGACCTATTGAATTGGTAATGGCTTAAAAAATTGTGGTATAATAAGGCAAAGACCAAAGTCCTATAAAGATAATGCACCTAAGAAGTCCATAGAGACAGGAGATAATTTGTATGAAATGATTTTATTATTATCCAATTGTTTCAATCATGTCTTATCCCTTGTGATCTCATTTGACTTTTACTTGGCAAAAATATTAGAGTAATTTGCTCTTTCCTTCTCCAACTCATTTTACAGATGAGGAAATTGAGGAAACAGGATTAAATGACTTGCCTAGGGGCACACAACTAGTAAATGTCTGAGGTTGGATTTGAATTCATGAAGATAAGTCTTCCTGACTCCTGGCCTTCCTGACTACTTAACTCTAGGTAGTCTTATCTATTGCACCACCTGTAGCTGCCATATCTGAAATGATACAAGGGGAATAAATCAGAATTGAGGTGACAAAATACCATGAGACCTCAACATTAATGAAAATAAGATTATAAGACATAAAAATGTAGAAAGCTGAGACTGAAATTTCCTTTAACTATTGAGATAAGTAACAAAGGTACAAAATACTGCATAAATGGTTTTTCTTTGATACATGGTATGGGGGGAGGTGCTTGGTTTTTATTGAGATGTGACAGTGTTATCATGTTAAAAATAAAAGGTATCGGGGGCGGAGCCAAGATGGCGACAAGAAGGGATCGAGTCTTAGAAGCTCTCTGATAAAATTCATCAGCTAAGGACTCTAACTAAACTTTCGAGAGACAGAACCCACAAAGGGACCCAGTGAGGCAGTTCTCCTACTCAAGGTAACCGGGAAAAGAGCAGAAAGACTCTGCTCCCCGGGATTGGAGAGGTGGCCGCCAGAGGGGTGGCCCACCAGAGAAAAAGAACTTCAGCCTCCCGGAGGCAGCCCCAGGGCACTGGGGGTCTCAGCTCACAGCAGTGGGGGAGTCTCCTGAGCTGCACGCCAAGGAGCACCGGGCACAAAGTGGAGGAACAGTGGGGGACCTCTGCTAGAGCAAGCATGTGGAGCCCAACCCTCAGGGCACACAGCAAGCAGCATCCTCTTTCCCCAGCCCTGATCCAGGAAACAGAAGCAGGCAGAGCCTGTAAGCAGGAGCCTCCAGGGCATGAGTCCATGGAGCTGAGGGAGGGGAGTGAAGAGAGACTGCCTAGCTCTGTCCTCTGCCCCTGAAACAGGACTCTGGGGCTCTGACCACATTCAGATCCTGACCACAGTCTAGGCCCCCCCATAGAACAGCAGCCCGCCACACACATCAGCCCCTTGTAAGAAGGGGGCGCTTATGGTCATTCACAGACCAGGAGGGAGGACAGAGCTGTACACACTGAGACCCTTGTGGGAGTGTCCCAAAAGCTCAAGAAACACCCCAAACCAGGCCCAGGCTGGGAAAATGAGCAAGCAGAGAAACAAAAAGAAGACTATTGAGAAATATTTTGCAAATGAGCCCAAGAAGGACCAAAAATATTCAGTCTGAAGATGAGGAAGCACAAGCTCCTGCATCTAAAGACTCCAAGAAAAACAGAAATTGGGCTCAGGCTATGATAGAGCTCAAAAAAGACTTTGAAAATCAAATGAAGGAGTTGGAAGAAAAACTGGGAAAAGAAAGGAGAGAGATGCAGGAAAAACATGAAAATGAATTCAGCAGCTTAGTCAAGGAAATCCAAAAAAATGCTGAAGAAAATAGCATGCTAAAAACCAGCTTAGGTCAAATGGATAGAACATTTCAAAAATTTTTGAGGAGAAGAATGCTTTAAAAAGCAAAATTGGCCAGATGGAAAAAGAGATAAGAAAACTCTCTGAGAACAAATCCTTCAGACAAAGAATAGAATTCAGGGAGATTGATGAGTTTAACAGAAATCAGGAATCAATACTTCAAAACCAAAAAAATGAAAAATTAGAAGAAAATGTGAAATATCTCATTGAAAAAACAACTGATATGGAAAACAGACTTAGGAAAGATAATTTAAAAATTATTGGAATACCTGAAAGTCATGATCAGGAAAAGAGCCTTGACATCATTTTCAAAGAATTACTACAGGAAAATTGCCTTGATATTCTAGAAGCAGAGGGCAAAATAGAAATGGAGAGAATCCACCGATCCCCCAGAGAAAGAGATCCCAAAAAACCAACCCCTAGGAATACTATAGCCAAGTTCCAGAACTCACAAGTCAAAGAGAAAATATTACAAGCAGCCAGAAGGACACAGTTCAAATATCGTGGAGCTGCAGTCAGGATCACACAGGACTTAGCAGCAGCTACATTGGAAGCTAGTAGGGCTTGAAATACAATATACTGGAAGGCAAGAGAGCTTAGAATGCAGCCAAGAATGAACTACCCAGCAAGGTTGAATGTCCTCTTCCAGGGAAAATGATGGACTTTCAATGAACCAGGGGAATTTCAAAGGTTCCTTTTGGAATGGCCAGAGCTGAACAGAAGGTTTGATCTTCAGATACAGGACTCAGGTGAAGCATGGAGATTGGAGGAGAGGGGGGAAATATGAGGGACATAATGAGGATGAACTGCATGTATTCCTGCATAGAAAAATGACACTGATAATACTCATATGAACCTTCTCAGTTAAAAGAGCAGGTAGAGAGAGCTTTTATAGTTGAAGCACAGGAGAAAGCTGAATTCGAAGATAAAATATGGTGTAAAAATGGAGTCAATAGAAAAAAAGGGAAATGGAAGGGGAGAAAGAAAAAGGAGAAGGGGGAATAGTCCAAGATATTTCACATAAGATTTTTTTTTTTATTACAATGAGCTATTGCAATGATATGAAAAGGGGGAGGCAAGGGGGAATGAGGGAAACTTTGCTCTCATCAGAGATGGCTAGGAGAGGAAACAGCAAATATACTCAATGGGGTATAGACATCTGGAGTAAGAAGGAGGGGGGGGAGCAAGGGGAATGTGTGGGGATGTGAATAAAGGAGGAGCGGATGGACCATGGGGGGAGAGTGGCCAGATATAACACATTTTGTTTCTTACTTCTTGCAAGGGGCACCACAGGGCCAGGTGGATTCTGGGCCTAAGGGGTGGTATGGGGGCTCAGGGCTTCTTGGCCCCAGGACCAGGGATCTGTCTGCTGTGCCACTCAGCAAGCCTACAGCAGAGTCATAGTGAAAGGGGAGAGAAAATAGAGTACATGGTAGTGGAGAAATAAGAAAGGAGGGAGTTGCGATCAGCAATGGCAATGGTGGAAAAATATGGAAATAACTTTTGTGATGGACTTATCATAAAGAATGAGATACACCCATGATAGAGTTATTGGTGTTGGAACAAAGACTGAAGCACATTTTTTGTTATGATTATTTGGGGGAGGGTGCAGGGCAAGTAGGGATGGATGGCCTGCCTGGGGCCACATAGCAGGGTGATCTTTGGGTGTCTGGGGCCGTATTTGAACCCAGGTGCTCCTGGCTCAAGGGCCAATGCTCTGTCTGCCACCCAGCCACCCCTACTATTATTACTATTTTATTTTATTTTAGGTCTTTTTTTTCTTTCTTTTTGGTTTTTGCAGGGCAGTGGGGATCAGGTGGCTTGCATGTCACACGGCTGGGTGATTGTTGGGTTTACGAGGCTGGATGTGAACTCGGGTGCTCGTAGCTCCAGGCCTGTTGCTTCATCCATTGCACCACCTGGCCATACCTACAATTATTACTTTTATTATTTTTTTATTTTAATTTTTTTCCTCTCCCCTTTACTTTTTTCGCCCAAACAAGTCTATCTATATTGATGGGGGAGGAGGGGTATTTTGTTTACTCTTAAACAAGAATATTTTATTAATGTAAAAAAACATTTGTACAAAATGAGAATAAAAAATAAATTAAAAATAAATTTAAAAAATGAAAATAAAATGTATCAATTTTTAAAGTGTACTATAAGCACACATAACTTAAGTAAATTATAACCATGAGGTGGAACAGTGAGCTCTGTTATGAGCTTTGTTTGTGTTGTTGTTGTAGCTCAGTCATTTCAGTCTTCTCTGACTCTCCATGATCCTATTTTGGCAAAGACACTGGAATGCTTTCTTTCTGCAGCTCATTTTACAGATGAGGAAACTAAGGCAAAGGTGGTTAACTGCCTTGCCCAGGTACACACAGCTAGTAAACGCTTGAGTTTGATTTTAAGTTTACCAACAAAGATGGGTGTTCCTGATTCCAGGCACTGTGCTCTATTCACTGCATCAGGCCGCCATATAAACTTTTTTGTTTTGTAAAGGATGTGCCTGATGGAAATTGATGAGACCATTAATTAGGCATATCATATGTTCCTATATTATCTGGGAAGAGTAAATAATATAAAGAGATGAGAAATACTCCAAACAATAACCAGGTCTTTTACATCATTTGAAACATTGATACAAGGGTTAGTGTCAGATTTTCTCATAAAAAGATCCTACAAATTCACAGGCCCCCTAAGCAATGAATAATTTTGCCTATCCTTCTGTGACACTGCCTGCTTTGAGTCTCATTATTTTTAGCTATTTTTTTTCCATTTTGATGGACATGATTCAGTATCCCAAAGTTGTTTGAATTTTATTCTCTTTATTAGGTTGAGTAATTTTTTTCATAAGATCATTAACAATTTGTGTCTCTTTTTTTAAAAAATTATGTATTCATACTCTCTGACTATTTATCTGTGAACTAGCAATTCACACTGTCACTTTGTTCTCAACCTTAATCTCCCCAATTTATCTTTTTCCTCTCTTTTTATACTTAACTAAAATTTCAAGTATTATGTCTCAGTTTGGCAACCAAGAAGGGAAGATAAATTCCTTGAGTTGTACTGGTTAGATCTGTCTGCAGGAGAATTGGGTTCAGATCATCATGAGGTAGGATCCCTCCTTTCCTTCCTCAAGATCCCCAAACTGATCCAACAAGGAGATGGGAGAGGATAAGTGGTGTTATGGGGAAACTGACCTGGCCGAAGACACTGGGTCCAAGATACCAAGGGGTACTGTACTAGACCATGAAACCCCCAAAATAGTAGCTATCATTAAAATCCTCTCCCTGAATACAAGTCTTTCTCCCAAATAATTCTTGCTTCTTCCATCACTCTTCCTGGTGCTATGAGAAAGGTCTTGAATTTTATGTCATGATCAATGAAAGGGTTTAGGGAGAAATTGCCTTCCTATCAAAATGAATTGACTCAGTGCTTGTGCAAAGGTTGGAATAGAGCACTATGACCCAGAACAAAATAAACCTATCACCAAAGTATGTATTCTCAAACAGTATTTTTCAATTCTAAATCTGTGGTTCTATGAATAATACCTGGGGCATTAAATTCCAACTTTAATACACATTGATATTATCTCATCAATTCCAAGACTATGAAGGGATAACAACTGGCCACCACTATTAAAGTGATTTTGAAGCTTGAAATGATAACCATAGTTGTTGTTTATTCCCTGAGTGATAAAGGAAATGGTTAGTATATTCTTCTGGTAATTGGTGAAATAGGTACAATTGTGAGTCACTCTTTAGGTCTTTGTGATACTATGTGTAAAACTTTGGAATATGAGGTTAAGAGAACAAAATCTTTGTGAAGTAAGTCTAAGACTTTGAATGATTGGGCGAATATTGGAAATAGTAGTATGATTCACTTGGGGACTTGTTGAATGAGTTTGTGAATAGATTTTATGATAAACTGAGAATTCACAAGTGGGGACCTCTATCATATTTGTAGGTGTTTCCTAGTATAGAATCCTAGAGGATTGAGTTCACCACCTAGGGGGCACCTTATTGTAAGGATCATGAGGAGAGTAAGAATTAGAACAGTAATTCTAAATATTCTCAGTCTGCGTGTGATTAAGCCAATGTGATTAAGTGAATACTGCTCCCAGTATCCTCCACAGTGAAATTCTGATATCTGCAATGATGATATTACAATGTCATCTGCAATGATGGCATATGTTACATCTGAATGTTATAATTCTAAATTGCTACAAAGAAAAAGTCCTGGAGGAGTAGGACCTGGGACTAAAGTTCTGGAATATGTATGCGAGAAGTTTTCAATTGCATTCTCTAATTCTGATGCTCTAACACATCAAATCCTATCTTTACTTATTCTCCTTATCTTTAGTCATTTCTATTCTAATCTAACTGCTCCTTTTTTTCTTCATATAAACACATTCTTATAAACACAGTCCTACTGCTCAAACAAGGTTTATTTTCTCCCACCACGTCTAATATTAGGCTAATAGGCTCAGGGAAAAACTAGAATTTGCATACTTCTACAGTCTTAGGCACACAGAGGAGCCTCCTTTGTTAACATTCTTAAAACCTGATACATTTCTTTTTTGTGTTCTTTTTTTCCATCTTATGATAGTCCTAGTTGAAAACTACTAATTTTATATCCTAAGAATAAAAGGCAAAATGAAAAGTCCCTTTCCTTCAAGGAATTCATATTCTATTAGGACAAATGTTGTATGATCTTGTGTGTGAATGTGTTTATATATTATAGTTTCTGAGGTTCACTCTCCCAAATCACCCTTGCCCTGGTTGACTGAGTCCCTAGAGTGTATCTATTTTGTCTATCCTCTGGTTCTGGGGAATGACTCCAATAGGTTTGAGGTGGTTTTCTAGTTCTATACCCCATAAGCCCATGCTAGTGTGCTTCCTCAAATGATTATAATTTGATATTTATTATTCAGTTAATTAGCTTTTAAAATCAGTTTTTTACTAAGATGATATACTAAGAACAGTTGGTATATATATATATATATATATATCCCCTCAAAAGGGGGGGGGGTCATTTTCACATAAATGCATGCCAAGTTCAATGGAAAAAGACATCATACTTCTAGAGCTCATATTACAAAGGAATTAGCTCAGAGTTCCTGAGTATTGTAAGCCTTTTCTCCCTTCATGGAATTCCCACAAAGTTTACCTTAGGTATAGGGTAGCTTTCTGATAGTCTCCTTAGAGACCATTTCTCAGGTTTTCTAGCCCAACCTTTTCTTAGAATGCAAAAATGCCATTAAGTTGCTGCTATTCCAGGACATTTTTAGAAGGGTGAAGTTTTCAAGATCTTTCTTCAGTTAAAGAGAAAGGTAAAAGAATGATAACCAGAGGCGCTTCTCTTCCTTCCCTCCAAGTGATTCTTCTGAAGGGCTTGGTTGGAATTGCTCACGCCTAATATGCCATGAAATTTCATTCAAAACTCAAAGGGTTTGACAAAATTTCCTTGGCCAATTCCAAAATAGCATTTGAACAGTGTTATCCAATTTCATCCAAAGGCTTTTAACCTTTCCAAATTAACTAACCAAGTTGTTCCCAACTAGTCCAAAGCCCTCACCAGACTGATAGATTCAAAATTGCTGCATAAGGCATCATTCACACTTAGATCATACCTCTGATTTAGTGATATCAGTGGACAGTCTGGTCATGTGTATTTACTGTGGTAGGAGTATGGGACACCTTTCTTTCATAGGTGCCTTTAAAATAAATACAAGTAATTTGGCAGCAAAGGCACCAGTAGTTAGAGGAATTGAGAAATTCATGTAGAAAATTCTTATTATATCATCAATTGGCAAATGACTTAATTATAAGCTATGCTAGATGAATATAATGGAATTTTACTATGAAGTAAATATAATCTTTATGAGCTCTGGGGATCCTTATCCCAATTCTCACTTTTACAGATGAATCTCAAGTCCTGGATCAAAGCTACATATCCCTCTCATAGAGTAGTGGGATTGTAGTCAAGAAGTCCTGAATTCAATTGTGACCCAGATATTTACTAAGTGAGAGACCCTAAGCATGTCACCTAACCTCTTTCAGCCTATAGTTTGACACCTGTAAAAAAGGGATAATCCTTTAGAAAGCATGGGAAGGCTTGCATGAGTGCTGAGTGAAGTGAACAGAACCAAGAGAACATTGTACACATTAACAACATTGTGAGATGATCAACTATGATGGTTGCAACTCCTCTCAACAGTTCAGTGATCAAGGATAATCCTGAGAGAACTGCAATATAAAATGCCATTCACATCCCAAGGAAAAAACTATGAAGTCTGAATGCAGAGAAAAGCATACTGTTTCCTTTTTAAAGCTTCCTTTATGTTTTTAGGGGTTTTTTGCAAGGCAAATGGGGTTAAGTAGCTTGCCCAAGGCCACACAGCTAGGTAATCATTAAGTGTGCTGGTGCTTTATCCACTATGGCACCTAGCTGCCCCATTCCTTTATGTTTATTTTCTTTCTCATGTTTTCTCCCCTTTAGTTCTAATTCCTTTTTCACAACATGGCTAATATAGAAATAGGTAAAACATAATTATACATGTACAACTTTTGCCATACTTTTTACCACCATGGGGAGGGGACAGAGAAGGGAGGGTGGTAGAAAAATTGTGTAACTCATAAACTTGCAAATATATGAAGTTTGTAAACAACCTTTGCATGTAATTGGAAAAATAAAATAAATTTTTTTTAAGAAATGGGATCATCACAACACCTATCTCCCAAGATTTCTGTGAAGATCAAATGAGTTCATATTTGTAAAGAACTTAACATAATAAATGGAAAATTGTAGGTTCTTAGTAAATGCTAGATACCCCTCTTCTAGGGTATCTCCTAAGGTGTTTGAAAATTCTCTGCTGTCATCAGCTTGAAGCACCAATCTAAATGTTTTCTCCAAGACTATCAGTTGGAAACCATTTTTGTCAAACAAACTTAAGTAACTTTTAGAATGGGGGTATTTACTAAAGTGATGCACTAATAATAACTGGGATAAAATATGCCCCTACCACAGTGCATCTGTGACACAATTTTCCATAAGTGCATACAGAATTTAGGGGGAAATGGGGTTCAGTTTACAATAAATGGTAAATAAGTTAGGCATTCATTGCTCTTGTTTGCTGGAACTCCCTTCCTCCTATTGGAGGGAATTCTCAAGAAGTTGCCTTTAAGATCAGTGACCCTTGATCCAATATGTTCTAGGTTCCCAGTGTGGGATATTGCCAACAACTGATCTAGGGATTCAGGCAGGGTATAAAGCCAAGGTCTCCACATCTTCGCTTCCAGGGAACTGTTACTGGAACACCACATTCTAGTTTCTGGAATTACCCAATTCCAGCTAAGTAGATTCTCTTATGCAGGACCTAGAAGGAGAGAAAAGAATACCTCATTTAAGTCAATTGGAATAAATTTCTTGCATATATATATATATATATATATATATATATACATATATATGAAACAATGAATTTGATAAAAACAGATAAATCTAGGAAAATATATCTGAACTTACACAAAGCAAAACAGAACCAAATATATATATACAAAATAATATATACAATCACTATAATGATATAAATGGCATATAGCAGTATAAATGTCATAGTAGCATACTGCTATGTATTTATATTTATAAATATATAACTATTATAAGTATATTTATTATATATAAAATAGCTATCAAGGGACATACATTAGGAAATGTTAGTGATGTAAAAAGAACTTAAATCATTATAATCCATTTGTAAAACTAAGTAATGTTCAACTGAGCTTTCAAGGAGATAAGGGATTGAAAAAAAATAGTACATTCCAGACATGGGGGATAGTAAGAATCAAAATAAAGAAATATTATAATAGTATAACAACAGTTATAACAGAATAACTAAATGCAATGAAACAATAATAAACAAGTTTGACTTATACTCCAAAGAACTATGAGAAGATCCTTTCCCATGTTTTTTTTTAAATGTTAGATTTTTCAATATATTGGTTAGATATGCTAAAACTATTCTTTCTCTTTTTTAGTCTTTATTAGAAGGAACAACTGATAAGGGACACAAATTAGGAAGTTTGATGATGTAAAAGGAAATTATATAATTAAAATCTATTTGTAAAATTAGGAATTGTTCAATTGAGCTTAAAAGGAGGCAAGGGATTTAAAAAGGAGTGAATACCAGATATGGGGATAGGCAGTGTCAAAAGAAAGAAATGGGAGATGGAGCAAAATGACCAGCCAGACTGGGTCACAAAAATGGAAAAATGTACAGAAAATAGAGTTAAATAAAACAAGGCTGGAGAGGGAGGTTGGGTGGTGAAGGACTCTTAAATCAAATAGAAAAATTTATGTATATGTATTATCAGCCCTGATTCATCCAACTCTTCTTGCACTGGTCAGATTTATAAGTGTGTGTTAGTCCTCTGAGAAATCTTTAGATTGACTCTCTGGAGTCTTTATCATGAGGCAGTTCGAGGTTTACAGCTCTCTAGCACCTTTCTTCCAGATATCTCCTATTATCAACTGTTCTTGAATATGATTCCTTTAACTGAAATCACTGTCCTCTGTTAAAAGACAAATATCCCCTGGCAAATGTTGCACATTTTGTTATTATTTGCCATCAGCACCTTACTATGGCTACATTTAACTGATACTTTTCAATGTGACTACTAAACTGGGATCAATGGTAGGAAAATGACAAGGTTAGTGACTTAATCCTCATTAGAAGTCCTTGAGACTGTACATTCCTTGAAAGGAAGTACTGCTTGTTTGGGTTTTTTTTTTTTTTTACTTTTTTACTTATTACCACTGCTAAGCAGTTTCTTGAACAGATGCTTGCTTGAAAAATCATTGCTGACTGACTCATTGACAAGAGGTGGTAGTATGACCTGGACAGCAGTGGAGAAGTTTGAAGACCTTGGGGAGGAAATACTAAAAAAATCCAGTCTCAAAATGAAGAGATGATATGGAATTCAGACTGTTCCAAATGTTGACCTTGTTTTTAGAAAAGAACGCCACAGTGTTTGTAATTATCAGAATATCTCTCTGTTTCTTCCTCTGTACTACTCTGCTCTGAGAAAGATCAGAGAACCTCTTTTATTTGTTTTTAAGAAACCTGCTTTCATCTAAATCAACCCTATGCCAGAAACAGTTCAGTATTATCTACATTTTACAGAAGGGAAAAACTGAAGATGAGAAACTTTAAGTGACTTGCCCATAGTCCCACAGATGATAAATGTCAGTAGTAGTTGTAGCCCAGCTCTTCTGGATCCAAGTCCAGAATTTTCTTCCTCAGTACATATTATGAAATGCGTTTTCTTCACATGTTTTTCTCAGTGAAGCTGAAGATCTCAATATTAAGAAAGAAAGCAGTTGACAGAAGAGGCAAAAATATTATTGTTTTGGAGCCAGGCTTTACTTTGCTTCTTCCCTCATTGGCCTATGAGGACAAGGTGGTCAGATTATAGATTTGGAATTGGTAGATAAGAAAATTGAAGTCCATTAAGGTTAAATAATTCGGCCAAGGTTGTATAGGTAAAAAATGGCAAAATCAAAATTTGGACCCAGTTCCTCTGACTTCAAGTCCATCATTCTTTCCATGACACCATGTCCAGTGACACTCCCCCAAGTTGTATAAATGATACTGTACCATGGGTTGACCCTTGCTAGATTATCATACCTAGAGTGATCATGGACCTGGAATTACATTGATTCACTAATTTAAGGAATATTTATTAGAATTTGGGGGGTTATATACTTAGTTCTTAACCCAGTTCCTGTACATAGTGAGTACTTTTAAAATACTGATTGAATATATTGGATTAGAATTAGACCCTCACTGCTGCAGTGACCCTTTAATTTATCTCTGATTGATTTGATTTCATATATCAAAGGGATTATTCCAAATTGCCTCCTTTCTCCTCTATATGCTATGGTACTCCTTTCTTCCCCATCTTCAAAGATATTGCTTCTTTAATGAGAAAAATCAAAGAAATCCATCATATGTGACCTTTATTGATGTCTAGTCATTTTATAGCCTTGTTTGACTCTTTATTACCCCACTTGGGATTTTCTTGCCAGAGAGTATGGAATGTTTGGCATTTCCTTCTCCAGTTCAATTTATGGATGAGGAAACTCATAGAAACAATGTTAAATGTCATGCTCATGACCACAAAGGTGTCTAAGGTCAGATTTACCTCAAGAACATGAGTCTTCTTGACTCTAGGCCCAGCACCCTATTCACTATACCACCTAACTATTCTGAACTACTTTAGCCCATCTATTCTTTCACTTAAAGGCTCTATACACATTAACCTATCCTTTTATTGTACCACATACTGTAAATTTGCAGACTATATACATTCAGCAAAGGCTCTGTGATGTCATTGATTGAGAAAGATGCATTGCATAATGGTTAAAGTTCTCTACTAGAAAACAAAACCTGTATAAATGCTCTCCTCTGTCTTGAAGTTTAAGACAGTTTTGCTGTCTAATATGACTAAAAAAAAGGCAAAATCCTGATTTGGAGAGCCTTAGTAAAGGAAATGAGCAACTAAATGGCAGAGTAGCTGAGAGTGTTGCCCCTGAAGTCAGGAGGACCTGAGTTCAAATTCAGCCTCAGATACTAGCTATGTGATCTTGGGTAAGTCACAACTCTGTTTCACATTTGGAGTCATCCCTAGTCATCCTGATTCTTATCTGACCATTGGACCTAGATAGCTCCAGAGGAGAATGTGAGGCTAATGGTTTTGCACAGCACTCCCTCATTTAAATCTAATATATGTGCATGTCATGGTATCACCTCCCTAATGTTATGATCTTTTTTGAAAATGAAGGACAAACATCAGAAAGAAATACAAGAGAAATACATCTATCCTCTTTTCCTTGCTTGGCAATATTTTACATATTCCTAAAAGGACCTCATTCTGTATAAAATAAAAAAAAGTTTATTAGGATTATACAGACCCAGGCCATATGCCAAGGAACCATTCTGAAATCAAGGCCACGCATGATTAATTAAAGGTCAAAATATCTCTTACTAAAGAGACAGGAGTAGAAAAAAAGAGATAGTAAAGCTTGTCTCCTTGCCAACTAATATACTGGTCAGTTCAATGCAGAGATTGAGAAGAAGGGACCAGGAAAAAGAGTCAAAAGGGAATATAGCAAAAATGGATAATAAGATTCATACTACCTTTCTGCTCTGTATCGTTATTCATGGACTTATAAATAATCTTAAGAAATAATCTCTCAGGGGATTTGAATTTGTAAAAGTTGGGGGGATATCATTTGTCCCTATTAGTGTTAGCTCACTATAACATGTAGACTTGTGTATATGATTGAATAAAAATAGAATCAAGGACACGTTAGTATATTCATAATATCATTTCCATTCTAAGGAGAACACAATGTTTTGCTGGCTAAGTAAGTCTTCAAGATGGAATGCCCAGGTCTTCCTTTTAGTTTTAGCAGGCTTTGATATTATGCTAGCCCATTGCCCAGGTGAAATAAACTCTTGCCACACTTAAGCAACCACTTTTTTCTGGGTCTCTTTTTGCTCCCTAAATTCTTATTTCATAATTAATTTACTTACCTAATTGACCATTAACACTTTGAAGGCAGTTTCTGCTTTATTTTTAATTATCTCTGACCTATCACAGTAATTTGCACATAGCACATGCTTAATAATGGCACTTTAAGTTGAAATTTAGTAAGGCCTTTAGCATGTAAAAAAAAATCAGTCACATTATTATGTTGATAAATTTGTATGCTTAAATAGTACCCCCTCCATCCCATCTCACAGTTTCCAAAAAATCATGGCTCTGTTATTGTAAGTTTTCATTCCTAGGGATTACAGCATATTGTAAAGTCCTCTGATCTATATATCAGAACAATTCTTTCAATCCTTTCAGTGAGTAACTAGCTGCTGGTGACTATTTTTTGGTGGAGAGGGGCATGTATAGGGGAAGAAAGACTTGTACACAGATATAAATTTTCAGGACATTTTTAAGGAGAAGAAAACTCCATTGGTTTCCCCAGTCCCTCCCTACCCCTTTTTGTCTCTGCTCTCCCTCCCCCAATTTCTAAAAGTGTTGTTCTCATATCTATATCTGTTCTCAGGAAATGTTCACAATCGTCCTTCAAGCCTTGATGTAACTGTAAGCCAATATGTCACCTTTCCTAGGGGAAATTTGCATTTTAGGTCTTAACTCACTATGAAATGAAAGGCTTTTTTCTTTGTTAAAAAGTAATTTTAAGAATCAATCAACTTGGAAAAAAAGTACTCCACGTAGGGGAGTGGTTAAAAGAAGAAGAGTGAAGGCTCTTATGGTGCCTTGAAATCACATCAAAGAGACTGGCACCTACTCTGCCTGTGGATAAATCCAACACTGCTCAAATGTCACTTAAGTCTAACTGAGGTCTACCTCCCATATTGAACTCTGCTGGGGGAATTGAAGGGAACCAGTATAATCACCTATTTTTGCAATTTCAGGTCCAAAAACAAATGCCCACAAAGATTTAATGCCTATTAATCTTCCTTATGATGTGCAAAATTAAAAATATATTAGATCTTTCTGTATTTCCCTTTTCAGCCCAAATGAATTCAATTAGGTTTCACTGCAAACTATAAAATACTGTAGGCCTATTTCCTCTTTAAATTGATTATAAATGTTGATGCTCTTAAGTATAAGTGCAAATTAATCTAGGGAATTCCACAAAATTTTATTTCTTAATTAAGCAATTTAAACTAAATTACTTAACTGAAATGACTGCTCTGGCTCCTAGGATTGTTCAAGGTCAGACAAATGTAATCAAATGTAACATATAGAGTTTTTTTCACTTGGAATAGAAGCCTTTCCTCAAATTCTTAACCATTTTTGACTTGTTGACTATGTCCTTGAACCAGACAATGGGGACAGGGCCAAGTAGTCTGAAGCAAGTTGACAAGGCAATATCAGTTTCCAGTAAATTAGAGTTCGCACTAGGAAATTGGAACATGGTTCCTGTAAAATGACATACAGGGAACTGAGGGCATGCTATATATTCACAAATTAAGGTAACAACTGGAATGCATCTGATAACCCTTGTGGCTGGCCAGATGGACAGAGAGTAGTTCTTCAATCTCAGGCAAAAATTTCAGCATGAGGAAAAAAAAAAAGAGGACTAAACTTCAAAATCATGACCAAGTACATAATTTATGCTTTGGGGAAACTGAGATGGCAGCAACTAGAGGAGCACAATGAATAGAGTGATGAGCCTAAAGTCAGAAAGATTCATCTTTTCGATTTCAAACAGACCCTGAACAGATAACTTGACCCTGTTTCTTCAGTTTCATCTGTAAAATGAACTGGAGAAGGAAATACCAAGCCACTCCAATATTTTTGCACAGGAAAATTCCAAATGGAAGATCCTGACAACTAAGATGGCCCCCCCCAAAATAAGGTTTTTTTTTCACAATCTGAGAGGTTCCTGTGGAGAAATGGAAAGAGCTTTTTAATCCAGATTATATATCCAGTTTTCAATTCTGGCTCTATTTATCACCTGTATAGGCCACTTCACCTTTTCTGGACCTCAGTTTCCTCTTCTGTAAAATGAGAGACTTGTTCATTCTAGTTCTAGTTCTTTGTCCTTCTCTGCCTGCCTCACTCTTTCCTATGTTTTCTTTTTCTTTCTCTTTTAATAGCTTATTCATCACAAGTGATACCTAAGTCTGAGTCGAGATTTATTCAATATCCTTTAACTGCAGACTATGCTGACTTGATAATTACTATCCAATTTTGTCTATGTAATTGCTTGGGTCAGGAAATTTGAAATAGGATATGGTCATTGTTTGCTTTTTTTTCTCCAGAGTTTTCCACATACCCTCTTATTTATCTGAAAGTGGGAAAAAATCTTACTAAAGTCTCCATTAGATAGCCATCACCACCATCATTTTTACAACTCTTTCTGTTATTAATATGAATTCTCAAATCTCTCATTGTGACATCAAAATATCTGCTCAAAAAGTCTATGCCATAGGAGCACAAGCTCATGAATATACTAGTTTAAAAGAAAAAAATTAGATAAATACCAGCAATAGACTAAATATTTAAAGACACATATCTAGGAATTTGTATATATAAGGAAAGGAAAGGTCAGGGTGCCTAAGCTTACTTAGATTTGTGAACACCAAAGAGGAATCAGATCTTGGGGTGAGACTGCTTTAGATAAGAATGAGTCTGGGTGGAAAAGTAGCTGCTCATGGCCTAAAAGAAATTGCTTAGGTGATATCACTGAAAACAGAGTTATCAGTACTGTTTAAATTTTGGTGTCCTGGAACAGTATTCCAATCAGTCTATTCTAGTTCCCATATATCTGTCATTTGTCAACCAGCCAACTTAAAAGGAGAATAGTTATCACTAAGGGCTTGGTTGGTCCTTATAAGGAAAAGTCAAGAAATTAGAGAAGTGTGGGAAGCTTAGGGAATTAGTTTATTAGGTGCCTATTACACTATTGCAAATATCATCACATTTGATCCTTATAACACCCCTGGAAGATAGGAGCTATCATTATACACATTTCCAGGGTCGACTAGATAAGTATCAGAGATTGAATTTGCATCCACATCTTCCTGATTTTGGAGTCAGTGTTCTATTATTTATCTAAAATTTACTCTGTATCCAAATACTCCAAAAAGAGATATGTTTGCTATCTATCATCTATCCATCTATCTATCTATCTATCTATCTATCTATCTATATCTGGATATAGATATAAATATAGATGATACAGATTTAGAGATAGAGACAGAGATAGAGAGACAGAGACAAAGAGACAGAGAGAGAGATAGAGAGATAGCTATAGCTAGAGATAGAGATAGACGTAGATATATATACATATATAGATATAGATATAGATATAGATATAGATATAGATATAGATATAGATATAGATATAGATATAGATATAGATATAGATATAGATATAGATATAGATATAGATATAGATATAGATATAGATATAGATGATATAGATATAGGTATAGGTATAGGTATAGGTATAGGTATAGGTATAGAGATAGAGAGAGAGAGAGAGAGAGAGAGAGAGAGAGAGAGAGAGAGAGAGAGAGAGAGAGATAGAGATAGAGATAGAGATAGAGATGTGGATGTGGATGTGGATGTGGATGTGGATATAAGTATGTATGTGTGCACACACACACACACACATATACACAAGCAATATGTACCTGTTCTTAAGGACTACATTCAAATGAGAGAAGATAATTCATAAAGGGGGATATTAAAGGAATAAGGGTAAGGAGAGGACATAGAGCATGTGGGACTTCAGCTAATCTGTGAACCAAGGGACTCAAAAAATGAGTTCAGCTCACCAGTTGAAAAAATGTAAAAGAAATGGTCTAAGCATAAGACAAAGAAGCTCATCAGCCATCTGTGAGGGCATTTTTTATCTGTGAGGACATTAGTAATTTCATGAAATCATAACTCCTAAAGTTTTTTAGTATGAATTTTCCAGTCTGGCCATGGAACATTCTTAAAACAATGAAAACAATTGAGCCAACTCTTTCTTTCCAGAAAAGGCTTGGAAAAAAAAAGACATGATGAGTCATTGCCTTTGACTGATTTCTGCTTTTTAATATGAAATCTCAAACCAATTTCCGTTTTTCTTTTTTTATTTGCTATTTGAGGTAGACTCGAATAAATATCTGTAACATACCATGGGAACCATTATTTGTGATATACTTAAGATTCTCTAGATCAGTGTCCTGTATTTATGGCAGATTAGTTTTTGCCATGGGATTTGTGAAATTCCCATGCAGGTTCTGACTGTGAAAGGTGGCAGGATCTCAATTCTAAGTGGAAGCTTTGTCTTCCTTCATTGAGACAATTCCATGACTGACCTATGTGATTTCTGTTTCAATGTTTTTTTGTTGTTTATTTCTTTGTTTTTTCTGGATAGCAAGGCATTTGGGAAAACCAAGTCTTTACTTGAAAGTAGATTTTGCTTGTTTTGGTTTTTTGGGTTTTTTTTCCCCACCAGAAAAAGAGTATGATTTTCTTTTCCTTTTAACTGTCACCAACAGAGTCTGTATTTACCTTGATTCTTTGCCCTCCACAGGACAGTAAGCTTCTTACCCTGCTTAAATTGTTCAAATCTCACAGCTAGAGAAAAGCCTTTCAGAAGTTTAGCTCTTTAAATTGGCTTTTAATGTTTTTTTTACCCATTAGTTTTCTTCATCCTCTTTGTTCTGCCACCTCTTTGTTTTCCCTTGTACAACCTTTTGGATCCTTAACAATGATCTATAAAATATCAGGACTTGGAGTAAATATTCTTCCTCTGGAGTCCATGCATTTTTTCCTTAAATATTTTGACAAGTTTTGTTCAGTCATTTTCAGTTAAGTCTGACTCTTTGTGACCCCATTTGGGGTTTTCTTGGCAAAGATGCTGGAATGGTTTGCTATTTTCTTCTCCAACTCATTTTGTAAATGAAAAAAAAAAAAGCTGAGACAGAGTCAGTGGCTTGCCCAATCTCACAAAGCTAGTGTCTGAAGCAAGATTTGAACTCAGAAAGATGTATCTTCCTAACTCTAGGTCCAGTTCTCTTCCACTGCTTCATTCTAGATGCCCTGAATTCAATAATTATCGCAATATAATTTCCTTTGTAATTCTCTGTTTTGTTTTATGTTCATAATTATAAAAACATTATCGTGAAAATGAGCTCTTTGGCTGCACTGGACACACACACACACACACACAAACACACAGAGGGCTCCTTAATTTAAAGGAATGTTGAGAATTTATCCAGTCCCAGATATTAACAGTATATGGCATGCATACCAAAGACTTTATGAAAAATTATTTTCATTGGTAAATAGATATTTTCTCCTTCTGATGTCTCAGAAAACCTGCAGTAGTTTACCATTTATCCCTTATATTACATCTCATGCCACTTCATCCTCCCTCTTTCACTCAGCTGTGTGTGTCCTCTCTAAAATTTCCTTCTAGACATCTTAATAAGCCACCTCCAAAATTAACCTGTTTATTCCTGTCAACCTTTCATCATCAATAATTTCACCTAGGACTTAAAAGGAAAATAATTTTGATTATTTATGTAAAGTGATTAACACTAAAATGTGAGTGAATAAGAATGAATATTGATTCTGAAGTCTGAAGACCTCGAATCAAATTTACCTCTGGCATGAACTGTATGTCTTTGGTATATTGCTTAAGCTCCATAGATCTTAGTTTCCTCCTCTGTAAAATAAGAGCTTGAACTGTTGGTCCAGAGTCCTTCTAGTTCTAGACCTATGATATTTGTATTGAAAGAGTCTGATAATCTAGGGGCATTTATATTTAAAAGGAAGAATTTAGCACCCCAATGATCTTAATAATTCAGGGATTTCACAAGTTTCAAAATTTATATTTTGAAAGTAGATCTTATTAACCCAAATCTGTATGGAGGAATTTTTTATTTTTACTGGAATTCACTGATGCCCATTCACTACTCTGGACTGTTAATCACCCAATCCATATTGATGATAGAAGAACAAGCACAAAACCTAGCCACCATGTATCTTAAAAAACACATTTTATTTATTCCCAATTACATGTAAAATAATTAACATTCTTTTTTTTTAAATTGAGTTCCAAGTTTTCTCCCTTCTTTCCACCCTCCCAAAATGGTCAGCAATTTGTGATATGTTATACATGTGAAATCATATTTCCATATTAGTCATGTAATGAAAGAAGACCAAACCTCCCCCCATATAACCACGAAAAAAATAAAAATTCTTTGATCTAAATTCAGAATCCATCAGTTCTTTCTCTGGAGATGGATCCTTTGGAATTGTCTGGAATTGTTACATGGCTGAGAATAGCTGACGACCAATGGGGAGCAACAGAGAACAGTGGAGAGATGTTCAACCAGATTGCCAGCAGAAAGTGTGACACCACCAGGGAACACTGGTCCTTCTCCAAATCTGGAGATGAGAGATGTGGTTGTGTATATTCCTTGGTCTGATGATTTGTGTTTCCTGTATATATCCTTTTCTCCAGTGATAACTGATAAACTGTGGTAGATTGCACTTATGTGGGTCTGAAGAAAATCATTCTTGTTACTTTTTCTGTGATACTATGTTAAATATCTTTTATTAAAAGAAACACTGTTGGGAATTTGCAAAATTTGGTTTGGAACAGATGACTCTAAGTATGCCACACATCTACAGAGAGTTTTCTAGAATCCCACATGTTAGAAAGGCCCTAGGAAGTATAGAAGCATACATCTGTATTCCTATGGCATGATTTTGTTAACAATTAAAAACACATGTACTATTTTAGCCAAACTTTAGCCAAATTGACTCTTTGTGCTATGTGCATGCAAAAAAAAGCATAATCTCAAACATTTATAGAATGTGAAATGGTATCATTGTTTTTCAATTCCATGCTCTAGTACCACTATAGTAAATCTTAAACTTAACGAGCTTTCGTTTTTCTTTATTTATTCAGAGTAGTATAGTAGGAAAAAAGCAAAGGTCAGAGGTTCTGGTTTCAAATTCTTGTCTTCCTACTTCAACTTTTATGACAAGTCACTCCATCACTCAGGGCCTCAGTTTCCTCATCTTTAAAAGAGTTTGGGCTAGATGAGATGACCTCTCATATCTTTCCTCTTTCCTAATCCTCAGTAATCCCTCCCCCAGATCATTAATAGCCACATTTTGGGAATTTTACCTCAATAATATCTCATATGGATTTCCTTATCTCTGCTTGTAATCATATTCACATTGATTTTCACCTGAATTATTTCAATACCCTCCTAGCTGATTCCCACTTCCAGTATCTTTGATCTAGCCTCTCCAATCTTTCATTTATATAGTCTTTAAAACGCTATCACTAAAACACAGATCTATCATGTCATACACACACACACACACACACACAGACACACACACACAGACACTGCTACACAAAATACTCAGAAACTCCTTATTGCTTCTTGGGTGAAATACAAAATATTTAGCCTGGATTTAAAATTCTTCACAATCTGGATCCCACATAATACCCTTCCAGACTTATTTCACATTGTTCCCCTTCATGCATTCTGTTAGAGACAGACTGTACTGCTAGTTGTTCCTCAAATATGACATTCAATCACATATCTGGTATGCAACACTTCTCTCTCTCTCTCTCTCTCTCTCTCTCTCTCTCTCTCTCTATTGGAGAAAAGAGACTTGCCCAGGATCATGCATCAGATTGGAATTCAAATGTTCTTGACTTCAGGATCAATGGTTCTATTCACTTAACCACTTAGCTGTACCCCTACCTCTTTATCTCTATTTTTAGAATCTCTAGCATCACCAAATCACAGCTAAGGAGCCACCACTTTCACAAAGTCTTTTGGAGTCCTGACAGTTATCTCTCTCTCTCATTTGAAATTAATTTATAAACATCCCTCTGTGAGACAGTAGGAATTTGCCTCAGATTTAAGACTTGAGTTCGAGTTCTGCCCTTTCACCCTTGGCCAATCTTAACCTCTTAAAACTCCTGGGCAAGTAAATTAATGTATCTGTCTTCTTTCAGTAAGTCATTTTTCAGTTATGTCTAACTTTTTGTGACCTCATTTAGTGTTTTCTTGGCAGAAATAATGGAGTGATTTGCTATTTCATTATCTGACTCATTTTCTAGATGAAGAAACTGAGACAACAAGATTGGCTTGCTCAGTGTTATACAGTTACTAAGGCAGAATTTGAACTTATGAAGATGAGCTTCCTGATTCCAAGTCTGGTGCTCTGTAAACTATGCCACCTAAAACCCCTCTCAATTTTCTAGGCAATACTTTAAAAGGATAATCCTATACTTTCCCCCCTTTAAAAAATGTGAGCTTATTCTTATGCTTTGTCTTTTTTCCCCTAGTACTTAATACAATGTTTTGTACATATTAAGTATTTGATTCATTGAATTGACTTGAATCCATGATCCTGTAATTCCCACTTGTTCAAAAGGAGGAATACTTTACTTTTGTACCCAATACCTCCTTTCATTGATTTCAGAAAAGTATCACTCAATTCTGTTTTCCACACAACCTCACAATAGAGGAAATGACAGAACTGACTTTATCCCTCTTCCCTAGGGGCACATAAGACCCCTCAGCCTCCTGAAATCTCTGCCACTCCATTATAAATAGATTTTCCCCTGATCCACAGATTAGAGATGTAAGGTTATGTTTTCTTGTAATTATATTTCTACATTGCTCACTCAAGCTCACTGTCTTATGTAAAAGGAAGCAGGAAACAGCAGGCTGCCATATGGGTTTCTGACTGGCCAGAGGGAAGGAGGAAAAGAAAACATTTGGGATGTATTACCGGCTTCTGAACCCCTAAAGGCTTAAGGCTAGAACTCTCATGAAAACAATCTTAGGGGTTTGCATCTTCCTCTTTAAATATGGGACTTGGGACAAATTCAAGAAATTTGTTAATAGTATTTACCTATGATCTTATCCTTCAAAATAAACCTGTAGATGGAACATTTGGTCTTTGACTTCAAACATCTCTATTTCTGTGATTCCTTTATTGTTGGAGTGATAGTTTGCAGTCTATTGAAATCACTCTCCCCCTACAGCCTTCCCTCCCTCAGAGGTGTATAATGCAGCCCTACTGGTATCCATATTAACAGGAAAAGAATTGGGCTCTGAGTTGTCTTGGGGATGGAGGGGTTGGGAGGAGACAAGGAGAAGCTTTCTGTATTGGTGCAAGAAGATCTGTATATCAGGGAAGAGTTATCAAGGTTAATGAGAAAAATTATCTCATCAGAACAACACCCCAATCCCTGCGCAGAATCACTGGAAGGAGCCACGCTAATCTCTCCATGCTGTGTTTCCAATGCAACTGTGATCCATCAAAGTCATTTCCTTATCAATCCCTGGGGGATTGCAGAAATTCTGCCAGGCATAGCAGGCTCTGGCATTCACACCTGCTGAGTTAATGAAACTGTGAGTTTTGAGGTGCACCCCTCTGCAATGTGCCATCCAAGAGCACAAAAGAGACAGGAACCACCTTTGGGAAGGAGGAGGGAGATGAGCCATTGTCTAGCCTCCTAATGTCCCAGCAGGCCTTGGGAAAGCATTGCATCTCTAAGTCAACCTCTGCAAAGAAAGTGTGTATGTATGGGGGGGGGGGGGGAAGCCCAACATACACCATTTCATGCTTTTGTTTGTTTTTCATTTTCAATCACTGGTCCTTTATGGAAAATCAATGGCTATTCAGTCAGGCCCATTTTTCATAAATGTTTCTCCTTATGCTAATTTGGCAGGGCCCTCTGAAGTCACTTGCTGCCAGACTATGGATAAAGCAATTGTGTCCTCATCTGTGGGGAGGCAGGAGGCTGAGGTAGATGGAGTGAATGTGATGAGATGTTTTCCCAGTCATCTTGCAATGACCCAAACTAAACAACCTGATCACTAGATCCCTAAGCTCAATTCTATGCATTTTGGGTATAGGAATTAGCTTGCCAGAGCAGAGGGAAGGGACCATTAATTGCAGAGCCTGTCATTATTTTCATCTATATCTCTTTGCTGTGAATGAATCTTGTTAGATCTTGTTAGATCTTGTCTAGGCCTTTCTCATTCTAACCTCCCTTGTTTGAAATGTCAATTAATCAACCAAAAAGTAATTAATGTTTCAAATGTTTCAAATAGTGCTAAGAACTAGAGTTATAAAGACAAAAAATAAAATAATCCATAACTTGGTTAAGTTTACATGCCTCCCTTTCTTGCCACCTATTGAAAGATTATTGAACTTTCAAGTGATGGGTCCCTACATGATCTTTCAACCCATGGCGCTCTCTGCCTTCCCAGATGAGACACTCATTCCCTAGAACATCTATAACACTTTTTTCCAATCCAACGTATATTATCTGCTATTGTTCTGATTATGTCCCATCTTTCTGTTTCTCTTGTGATTTCCTAGTCAATATACAAGCTTTCAATGGGTATAGAACAGATGCTTAATAAATAAATGGGAATGAAATGATTAGAATAGAGGTTGGTAGGGGAATTTGTGATTTCTTTGGTCATTTATGACAATGGAATAAAAGTCAACACTTTGAACAATGAGCCAACTAGTAAAAGTGACCTAAATAACTAACAATAGATGTTTGGTTAAATAAATGGTCATATCTTCACAGAATGAAAAACTTTAAGTATAAGAATATAAGAAAGTATGAGAGAAAAAGCATTCATGAAATAATATAGAGGATAGAGTATATGACAAATACAAGTGCATAAGAGGCAGGAATAGAAAAGAATAACAAAGAAGCCTGATAAAAATGGAGGGCATAAGTTATTAATGGTTTGACTTGATTTGATTTATTTTATTCTGAATTTAAGAAATAATGGAAGCATTTCTATAACATAGAATAGAAAAATATAAAGATATTGTACATGAAACAGCAAATCTATTATATGCAACTTGTTTTTCTTTTTAAATATATAATAGTTATCATATAACTTTCTCTTTTCTTTCTTTTCTTTCCCTCCCCTCCCACCCTAAAGATAGCTACCATCATATAATTATATGTATATTTTTGTAAAACCTTTATAAACAATATTCTATTTATCAGTTCTTTTTTTTGGTTGCTGATAGAATCTTCCTTTATAAATCCTTTGTGGTTAATTTGGATATTTATAATAATCAAAATGACTTAGTCACTCAAAGCTATTCTTATAGCAATATTGCTGCTACTATGGACTATGTTCTCTTGGTTTTAGTATTATATGTTTTTTTAAACTATCAAGTTTTGATAGTATTTTTCTTGGATGAATTTCCTTTAATTAATTATAAATAGTCACAAAGCAAGTAGTTGATTATATTGGTATTCTACATTGTATATAATAAATAATTTTGAGGAAAAAAAAGAAAAAAGGGGAAAGGACATTATTCCAACCCAGTTATTTCTACTTCAGACATCTCCCTGGACTTTAACACCTTAATGGCATTTTATTTAATTCAATTCAACAAATATTTAGTAAGACTAGATTTTGGTGGTAGATAATCTTCTGACTAATTAGCACATTAAATCCTTGGTCTAAAGGAAACCTTAAGCAGTTGATCTAGTCTATTAATTCACTTCTTATCACCAACACCTTGGGGCAACTAAATGGCACAGAGGCTAGAGCAGTGGCCTTGGAGTCAGGAGGATGGGAGTTTGAATCTAGACTCAGATACTTGACACTTGCTAACTGTGTGACCCTAGGCAAGTCACTTAACCCTGATTGCCTCTCCTTCAAGACCATCTCCAGTCATCTTGATCCATATCCAGTCACTGGATCCATATGGCTCTGGAGGAGAAAGTAAGGTTGGTCATTTAGCACAACCCTTTCCTCACTCAAATCCAATTTATGAGCTTGTTTTGGCATCACCTCCCTGACCACCTTGTGTTCCTCTTCAGGGACTCACGGATATCATCCTATGCAAATCTAAAAGCCTGGGCTCATGGGGATGAGGGTGCTGCATCACTTATGTCTCCATTACCTGAAAAAAAGCAAGAATCAAACTCCAAGTGCTCTTGACAGTAACTATATTATTTCTTGTTGCACATGGACTATATGTTTCAGTTATGCAAAATTAAAGTAATTTTGAATTGGAAGTAGAGGGTCACAAAATCGAAGAAAGAAAATGTAATTCCATCACTTGAAGATTGAGTGTGACTCCTGAAATAAAATGCTAGCTGAGGTTGGGTTAGATTTCACAGTCTTCTCAATTACTCATTCATTCATTCATTCATTCATTCATTCATTCTTTAATGAAGCCAGTCACTGTCAATCAAATGATAATCCTTTACTGTTGTAGGAAAAATGTTATCTACGAAACAGACATGTTTTGTTTGGTTTTTTTGTTGGTTTAAAAGAATATTTGTTGTGTAGGTATTTAACACTTTTCATTACCAAAAAGTACTTTTGACTGTTTTCTTAACATTGAACTATGAATAATAATGGATTGTCATAAATATGATTTTATGCATCAATCTGCTCATGAGGAGCTGATGAGTTTAGTTTCAGTAAAATTAAATTGACCAAATATTAAAACCCAACTAAATATTTTGTTCTTTTATGTGGCATTGCCAATGATTCAAATTTTCTTTTTTGTAAATGTTCATCTTCTTTAGTTTTATACAATAATGAAGATTTTTTTTTATTAAAGTACACAATTGAGTCCAATTACACCCATCATCAGACCTAAATGTAATGTCTGATAAGAATGGACAGCCCCTGCTGATTTGCCACTTATTAAGTCAAACTTTTCTTTGTCAATCTTTTTTTTAGTTTTTTTTATGGTAAATGGGGCTAAGTGGCTTGCCCAAGGCTACACAGCTAGGTAATTATTAAGTGTCTGAGGCCGGATTTGAACTCAGGTACTCCTGACTCCAGGGCCAGTGCTCTATCCACTGTGCCACCTAGCCGCCCCTCTTTGTCAATCTTAATAGCTTGAACAAAACATATAAAAATTGAAATGCCTTAAAATCAAATCATGTCAATTTTCTGGAACTATTTCAGGTTTCCTTGACTATATGAATAGTCAAAAATCCAAGAACAAATGTGCAAATAGGAACCAAACAGTTTGATATAAAGGGGGAAAGACTATAGCTTTATTACCTTGAGCAAATCAATTCATTTCTCTGGACTTCAATTACTTCATCCATATAATGACAGGGTGAGGGAGGACAGGGTGATTTTTAAGGTCATTTCCACCTCTAAAGTCAATGATTTTATGAAGTGGTTTTTACAACTCTCTGCATTTTAATACTGCAGTATTTTACTATTCAAATCTTATTGACAGTAGTGAAGAAAAAAGTATATGGTATTATCTATGGCATGTGAAAGTATTTTTCTATTGGCTTCTTGGACTCTAGAAAACCTTGAATCCCCTTGCAAATGAGTGAAGATGTTTCAGAACCAAATCATAATTTAAATGTCTGAGAGATGAAAGTGGTTGAGCCAGTAGTTGAGTTAGGAAAATATAGAGGTAACCTAATCCACTGGAAAGAGGTTAGCTTTAGGAGCCCTAGGTTCAAACTCTGCTTATACTTACTACATTTGTGACTGAGAAAATCCATTAACTTTTCTGTGCCTAAGATTCTTCAATTTTAAAATAGGAGTACTGGACTAGACAGTTTCTGACCATATTCACTGAGTAAAGACAAGACGATGTGTACCTAATTTTAGTTCTGCGAGAAAGAGAGAGAGAGAGACAGACAGACAGACAGACAGACAGAGAAACAGAGACAGAGACAGAGCCAGAGCGAGAGAGAGAGAGACAGAGAGACAGAGAGACAGAGACAGAGACAGAGACAGAGACAGAGATACAGATACAGACAGAGGAGACAAAAAGAGACAGAAAGACAGGAGTGGATGTTTTTATGAAAATGGAAGCATTTAGTGGAATTTTGAGAGGCAAAGAGGTGATTAGCACCTTATGAGATTTTGGGTGTAATTGAATGATGGTGACTAGAGAAAGAAAGAGACAAAAAGACACAGAGAGAGAGAGAGAGAGAGAGAGAGAGAGAGAGAGAGAGAGAAAGAGAAACACAAACAGCAAAG
This sequence comes from Macrotis lagotis, assembly GCF_037893015.1. Lineage (NCBI taxonomy): Eukaryota > Metazoa > Chordata > Mammalia > Peramelemorphia > Peramelidae > Macrotis > Macrotis lagotis. Next base: position 625,594,822 of record NC_133658.1, read on the forward strand.
AGATTGAGAGGTTTGATAGGAGATATTTAAAAAATACATCCTTTTTTTTCTTTTCTGGGACCCAGAGAGAAGAAAGAGAGCAAAAATATCACTTCCTCAAATTTATAGAATTTATGACATGGCAGAAGTGAATGAATTCCTTAAAGGACAGTAGACCAGAAAGAAGGATTTGTTGGATCATAATGTAGTTTGTGTGTAGTATGACCACCTATACTTCCTGCCTTTGGAATTCTCATATAAGATGTAGGAACACCTAGTCTCAGTCTCTGAACTGGCCTATTCCAACTAACCAACCTGCCTTCATACTAGCTGGCATCTCAAGGTACCCAGGGAATAATCACCATCATTACATTACACTCAAAATCTCTTAGGGTGCTAATCACCACTTTAGCTCTCAAAATTCCAATAATGTGCATTCATTTTCATAAAGGCATCCACTAACAACAATGACACATTTAGAACTTAAAAATAAAAAATAATGCAAAAACTACAATAAAGCAAAATAAATATCATAAATAGTTAAATTTACATATAAACAATTGTAGAAATAAAAATATATATCATATTTAACAGATAAAACTGGTTAGTACTCCCCCATCCATCAGTGTGCTCTATCTTATGGGGAAGAGTAGGCACACACTTATTAAAAAACCTAACAAGTACTAGATAAATGAGGATAACTCATGTGGTTAAGGTAACTCATAACTTTGAGTAAGAGTTGCCTTCATTAAAAGCTTTTCTTATCACATTGGGCAGCTCTTTGCCCTGAACAAATAAAATGTCAAAGTAGTTTTGCTTTTCTCAGAAGCAAATTTATGTCCTAGATAAGTAAATCACTACTCTTTTAAAGGGTCACTCTCTTACAACAGAATTGTAACTAGAGCTGGAAGGAAGCTTAGAGATCAAATAGACCAGGGTCTTCATTTTAAAAATCAAGAAATTGAAGCCCCAAAAGAGTTCCCACATCTAATCTCCATTCACAAATTCATTTCGAACAAAGGTCTTCCTAATTTCAAACCCAGCACTCTAGTCACTTCCTCACTCATCTACTGATGGGAGAAATAGAAAGAAGATAACATTTTAGACTCTTAACTCACACACAAAACTGTGATTAGGAAGAGAGCTTCTAAAAGATCTAAAATGTCTAACAGGCTTGCTAACCCAAATATGTGAAGTGAATTTATCTAATATCTAAACCTGACAGGAGAAGTATGAGTGATTGAAGACAATATCTGGAAAAGAAAGGTCAATCATGAAGCAAAAGAGAATTAAGAAAACGTAAGACCTAATTTCTTGTGGTATTCAGGGAGGAAACTATTAATACATATAATCTTTATATTTAAATTGGTTTATTCTCTTGCTTCTTTTTTCAGATGACAAGATTTTTTAAATTTATATATACCTTCTACTGCTTCCCCCCCCTTAAATATTTGTTCAATCCTTTGATTAAATCCTTTCTTGGTCCAACAAAGCAAATTCTTACAGTGGATATATCTACTCTTTCTGCATTTTAAGTTCATTATCTTTCTGGCAAGAGGTGAATGAGGTATTCCATCTCCTTTAGATTTTTGTGTGGTTGAACTTTTTGTTGATCATAACTCTAACTCTTTTCAAAATTGTTTTTGTTGATGAGGTTGTTAATATTGTATAAGTTCTAATTCTATTCACTTTATTCTTTATTGATTCATAGAGGTCTTCCCAGTTTTCTCAGAAATTGTGTATTTCATCATTTTTTATGACACAGTAATATTCCATTATATTCAAATACCTAATGTGTTTATCTGTTTCCCAATAAGAGAACCAGAGACTCTCAAAGCTTAAAGAACCTTAGACCAAACCATTCCTGAAGGAATATTTCCTCAACAGTATTGTTAACAAGTTATTCTAGCCTTTGTTTGAAGTATTCCAGTGAAGGGAACCCATTCCATGTTTGTCTAGTTCAAACTGCTAGGAACTTTTTCCTAATATATCCACTAAGTTCATTCTTTTCAATGTCTATTTATGACTCCTAGTTCTGAGTATAATCCCTCTTTCACTGGAAAGTCCTTCAAATATCTTTCTCATTCTTCTTGCTCAGGATCAACCCAATATAAATTCATGAAAGAGTTAAAAGTTTTTTGGAAACGGATCTTTTAATATACCTCTCAATCATCTCTTAATGCCATTGTCCCAATGCTCAGTGAATTTGTGCTTTCTCACTATACTGTATAAGCACACTCTTTTCCCATTGTCAAGAACTAGTATGTTGTTTGCACTCTCTTAGAAGCAGTATGAGGTAACAGAGAGACTTAGAATTAAGGAGAAATCAAGTCTAATATGCAGCTCCTCATATTCATTTGTGTGGTAAAGTCATCTAAGTTGGAGAAGTGTGTAGAAATAGAATTCTGAATTTGGAAGCAAAAGTCTTGAATTCACATAATAGCTTTACCATTTACTACTTATTCAACTAAGTAAATCATTTCTGGGCCTCAGTTTCTTCATCTACAAAATGAGAGGGATGGACTCAACATGGACTCCTATTCAGCTCTAAGGTGTTTCAGCTCTCTGAGCCATGTTGGATTCTTTTTTTTAAGATGCCTAAATTATACTTGTACCATTTAGCTTACTGATCTGTGAGAAAAGTGTTTGTGTAAAGTGCTTGGAAATGTGATCTAGTATTATTATTATTTCTCTCTGAGGAAATAACAGGGTCTACTTTATTAAATTTTTAGTTGGAAGGCACTTAGAGCCTCTTCTCTTACATTTTTTTTCCAGAGGAAACTAAAAGTGAAGGGGGGAAGTGAATTGCTCAAAGATTAAGATGGTGAGCAGTAAAAATAGAATTTGAATCCAGGACATCTAAGTCCCAATCTAATCTTCTTTCCAATGTACCATGCTGCTTCCTCCTGTTCCCTAACTTAGACTGCAAAGCAGGATACATGATCTTTTTCCCTTGTTCATTGTCATACTCATAATTATAGCCCCAAAACAGGGATACTGCCACTGAAAGTGAAGAGATGAAACCAGAATCCAATACCCATTCTGTCATTAGAAACATGTGATGGTTAGGTAAAGTAAAGAAGATATTAGTCGCATTTGGGGTGGCTCATTTTGTGTCACCTGGAAAATCAAATACCTTTTGGGGAATTATTTCGATGAGAATATATGTTCTTAATTCTAAAGAATTGAATGATTAATGCATTTTGCATTAAAGGTCTATAAGATAAATATATTGTATTCTAATATATACAAACATAATATATGCAAACCTTGAATTTTATATAAATATATAATTATATATAAATATATACACCTAATTATATTTTTATTACATACAAGTCATACATATGCTAATACATTAGATGTATTCTTATATAAATTTGGAGTCTAATAAATTTGTTTTAAATTATACATTTCTGTGACTGTGTGAAGAATTCCTGCCCACAATGGTTTCTGATTTCTCAATGCAGAAAAACCTGTGACTACTTCTAGTCTCTGAATTAGTCATTATGTTTAGCCACAGCAGTAGCACTTGAGGGCTGCTTCTTTGACTTAGCATCCTAAACACTGTGTTTGTTCCATTGGCAACATGCTATCTTTTTCTTTATAACTTATTCTCTCCCTCCCTTCTTCCCTCCCTCCCTTCCTCTATATGCTTCATTCTCTGTCTGACTCTATTTTTCTCTCTCTGCCTCTTTCTGTCTTTCTTCTTTTCCTCTTCCTCTTCCTCCTCTTCCTTCTCTTCCTGCTCCATCTCCTCTCTCTCTCTCTCTCTCTCTCTCTCTCTCTCTCTCTCTCTCTCTCTCTCTCTCTCTCTCTCTCTCTCTCTCTCTCTCTCTCTCTCTCCTCTTTATCAAGGTACAACCCTTCCCAGCTGCTCACAAAGTGAACTCCTAAGTGCCAGCTTGAGATCAAGAAGCAACAAAACTGTCATCCCTGAAAATATATTTTTATATTTTGCTCTAGGTTGTCACTATAAATAAGAGACAGAATTGCTTATGGGGTTTTTCATGTGTGTTCCCTCTTTCTCTCTCCCTCCCATCCTCATTCCATCATCAGCTGCCCTCCCTAGCTATGTCACCACCCTGAAATAAATGGGGGAAAGCAACCAATTATATTAAAATTCAGTAGAAATAGAGTGCACAGGGTACTTCAGCCTTGGCTTCCTGCAAAACAGTTCCCATTCTTGTGACCGCTCAAGGTAAAGAAAAGAAGAGGATATTAGTTTAACTGTAATGTCATCACACTTTTGCCATGGGAAAGATCAGCATGGAGAAGAAAAGCTTCAAGGTCTCATTCCAATGAACTCTTCAATCATGGAGGTGGAACAATAACTATAGCCTTGGATTTGGAATCAGTAAGATCTGAGTTCATATTCTGAGTCAGATATTTACTAAGTCACCTTAAGCAAGTCACTTGCCCTTTCTGTGCCTCAGTCTCCTATGCAAAATTGAAATAATACCTCACAAGGTTGTTAAAAATCAAATTGGGGGGTGGCTAAGTGGCACAATGAGTAGAGCACTGGCCCTGGAGTCCGGTGTACCTGAGTTCAAATCCAGCCTCAGATGTTTAATAATTGCCTGTGTGACCTTGGGCAAGTCACTTAACCTCATTGCCTTGCAAAAACCAAAAAAATAATCAATTAGATAACATGCAAAGCGCATTGAAAATCTTAAAGCAGGAGTTGTGAATGGGTCCAATCTTTCTGGAGAGCAATATGGAACTATTTGAGCTATATAACAGCTATATAACTATTTACATCATTTGACCCAGCAATTTTAATTCTAGGTCTATATCCAGAAGAAATTATAAAAAGGGAAAATTCCTATATGTTCCAAAATATTCATATAAGCTCTTTTTTGTAGTGGCAAAGAACTGGAAATTGAGGGGATGCCCATCAATTGGGGAATGACTCAACAAGTTATGGTACATAAATACTATGGAATATTAGTGTTATATAAGAAATCATAAATGATCAGACTCTAGAGAAGCATGGAATGACTGGCGAGATCTGATGCTAGTGAAGGGAGTAAAACCAAAATAACAAAGTACACATCAACAACAACATTGTGAGATGATCAGCCTTGATGGAAGCAGCTCCTCACAGCAGTCCATTGAGTTAGAACAACTGTATTAGACTGACTATGGACTATATTATTCCCATCCAGAGGAAGTAAAAACAAAATAAAATAAAGCACACAGACACACACACACACACAGACACATCAACCCCTTTAGAATCTGATGAATACTTTATAAAAATTATCTCTTATGGGGCAGCTAGGTGGCACAGTGGATAGAGCACTGGCCCTGGAGTCAGGAAGACCTGAGTTCAAATCCAGCCTCAGTCACTTAATAATTGCCTAGCTGTCTGACTGTGGGAAAGCCATTTAACCCATTGCCTTAAATAAATAAAAAAAAATTTTAATTTAAAAAAATCATCTCATGTATTTCTTTCCCTTAATCTTAATTCCTCATATCAAAAAGTACTGATCTATAAACATTTTTATCAAAATATGTTTATATAATGCTAACTTGACTGTTCACTGTTAAGGGGAGGGGAGTGGGAAGGGAAGGTGGAAGGAAATTTTGTAACTTAAAAATATGTGTTGGGGAGGCTAGGTGGTACAGTGGATAGAGGACCAGCCCTGGAGTCAGGAGTACCTGAGTTCAAATCTGGCCCCAGACACTTAATAATTACCTAGCTGTGTGGCCTTGGGCAAACCACTTAACTCCATTTGCCTTGCAAAAACATATGTGTGTATGTATATATACATATATATATATATATATGCATATTGATAAAAATAAATAAATTTAAAAATAGAAAATAATTTGGTGTTTATTAAAGACCTATCTTGTGCAATGGGGAGATATATTTTCCTGAAAAAAGTTCGTGGTCCCTGAATTCAAAGAACTTACGATCTATACTGATAACTATAATATAAAATACTATATAGGTACCTAAGAAAAGGTACAAGGGGATAAAAACAAAAATAATAAAAATATAGACTAGCATTTACAAATTACTCACTATGTACTAGGTATCTTTAAGTTTCAAGAGGGAGATGCAGAAAGATTTTGTGAAGATATGTTTGCATTTATTTTTTAAAGTCACATAAGAATTCAGTAACTAGAGTGGCTAGGTGGCGTAGTGGATAAAGCACCAGCCTTGGAGTCAGGAGTACCTCTGTTCAAATCCGGTCTCAGACACTTAACAATTACCTAGCTGTGTGGCTTTGGGCAAGCCACTTAACCCCATTTGCCTTGCAAAAAATCAAAAAAAAAAAAAAAAGAAAGAAAGAAAAAAGAATTCAGTAACCAAATAAGAGCATTCCAGGAATAGGGATTGGCATGAGCCAAGGAATAGAGGTAGAAAATCATTACTGTATAATTACTGTAATCACTACAATAAGAAATATTGTTTAGTTGGAGCATAAAGCACAGAAATGGACTTCCCTATATGAATAAACGTATCCAGTCTTTCACTTTTAAAAAAACGTTTATTTAGCATTTTATTTTTCTCCATATACATATAAAAATTTAACATTCATTTTTAAAATTGAGTTCTAAATACTCTTGCTCCCCCACCACACACATACACACTTCTACTGAAATAGTCTTTCACTCTTACTTTTTATTCATGCATCTTTGAGGACTTTGAAAAAGTCCTCTCCCTCCCTAAGTGGTACAATATCCAGAAAGACTTTATGCTCTCCTAAAAATTATGTTCTTATCCAGTCATATAAGACTAATGGGAACCACCACAATTGCTTCCTCTGCTTCCAACTTTAGTGGACTTCAATTGGTCTTTAGTTGGAATGTTATGAGTTTCTCTTGAAAAAAGGAAACATTATAATGATCTTCTTTTTCAAAAGTCATGGGCTTTTTATAGATCTTTTAGGGGGGAAAAAAAGAGTTCCCTAGTCATAAATCAGCAAAAGCTTTCTCTAGTAAGGAATTAATGGAAAAGGATGTTGGGACAGAAGGAAGAGCCCCATTCTTGATCTTTTTTTTCCCTTTTTAGAGTGACCTGGATCCTTCCCTTCTGTCTTGATAGCCAAGACCTTTGAAAAACTCACAGCTAAATAAAATAAAATAATCTTAAACTGAGGTCTGTCTTTTCTTTGTATATGACTTTTTAATCACTGGGCTAATGGTCTTCATGGATAATCTCAACATTATTCTGATTTTACTCCCTGATTTTAATCCCTATATTCTTGACTAAACTTTGCCATCCTTACATATAAGAACTATTAACCCAGTGGGGTTTGGGGAGTGATCAGGAAGGATTAACACCTTTGGTAAGAGGTTATACTGAGCTTTTTCAGGGCTGCTCATTCATCTTTTTGTCCTTTTTTCACCCATTTCTCACCTGTGATTCCAAGAAGCTATAGCATGTGCAGCAGTCACTCCACAGTAATACCTTTGTACAGACAGATTAAATCCAGCTGAGTGCAAGCAGCACACCTCAAACCAATTGGTGATTTAGGGGGTGTCATGACAAGCATGTGAGGACTTTACCTGGTAGAATGGGTGGATGAGTATAATTTGTTCCATTGGCTATTGAGACTGCTGAAGGGGGGGGGTGGCTAGGTGGTGCAGTGGATAGAGCACCGGCCCTGGAGTCAGGAGGACCTGGGATCAAATTCACCTCAGACACTTAATAATGACCTAGCTGTGTGACCTTGGGCAAGCCACTTAACCCCATTGCCTTGCAAAAACTTTTTAAAAAACTGCTGGAGCAGATGTTGTAGAGCTCACAGAATTTGGTCAGGCCTCAAAAACAACAATGTCATCCACTGTATCCTGACTCATCACCAAGCATCTTGACTTCTGTCTTGCCAATGATTTTCAATGGCCAGAAGAAAGAATGAGGCTAACAACTTTGTGCAACTCTATTTCACTTCAATCTAATTCATGGGGCAAATCACGATATCACCCTGAGATGTCACTAGTCCTCTTTGAAAATGAAGAATAAACAACTTTAATCCAGCTCTGGCTTTGTGCTTCCTTATATTTTTAAATTCCACTCTCCATTATTTTTTTCATGTAGATGAATTAGAAATGGAAAATTACAGAAACATAAATTAAGCCTGAATGGAAAAGATCATGTCTCACCTACTTATCTAACTATAATCCTGGCCTTTTCTATGCATCTATGGTCAGTAAAAACTTTTAAGGACTCTGAACTTACCCTTACCTATCAAGTAAATAGAAAGTAACTCTAAGGTGAAGAGCATTAAGAAATAGAAGAATTAGGAAAGGCTGTGTAAATGAGCTGACATTGAAGCCAACCAAGCCTTAATGAGAGCAAAGGATTTGAAGAGGCTGAGGTAAAAACAGACAATAAAGAACCATTAAAAATTTTTACCAAAGAGTTGAAAGGGCAGACCTGCACTTGAGAAATATGAATTGACTGCCTTAAAGTCTCAAGGAAGTGAGATGATTCTTTCAGTGTCTCCAGTAGGCCAAATCACATCTGACAACATGCCAAAGGCTTTGATCTTTTCAATATTTCTTTTCAGTTCTAGACATTTGATTTTTTCAATAGTTCTGTTCTATTCTAGATGTAAAGAGTGGAGTCTGTTATCTCAGTGGTGGACCAGGAGTCTAGTTACTTTGTAAAAGTCAAAAGATGAGGCAGGAAGACAGGAATGCAGGAAGGAAGGAAGGAAGGAAGGAATGCAGGAAGGAAGGAAGGAAGGAAGGAAGGAATGCAGGAAGGAAGGAAGGAAGGAAGGAAGGAAGGAAGGAAAAGGAAAGAAGGATTAATTTTAGCCTGTGGGCAAATTAACTAGTTTTATTTTTAGTTCTTCACATACTAGTTATATAATGCTATAAAAGTCACTTAATTTCTTTCCTCAGTTTTCTCATTAATGAAATGAGACAAAAGAAATAGCTCATACCTCATAGGGCTATTGTAGTGATAAATAATGCTTTACATACTTTAAAGTTCTATGAAAATGCTAGATACTATTATTAGAGATGTCCACTATAATCTTCTGATCCCTCATCATGGTAATCCTACTAGTCTGAAAAAACGTCTAGAGTGGATTCGATAACAAACAAGGGTCAAGAAAACTAAATCCAGAAAAGTGTGTCCCCAAGTTGATTTGAGGGAGGTAACATTTTTGGCCACAGAAATTCTTCATACAGGGAATAAGGTATACAAAGATCTGAGTTTAAATTCTAAAGGTAGCCTAATATTCCTTCTAGCTCTAAATCTATGATCCCATGAATTTCTGATCCTTAAAGTTTTGTCTATTAGAGTAGAAAAGAGAACAGTCTTGGGACTAATCCTACCATCTTCCTTTTCTAATCTTACTTATGAGATACTCAATGCAGCTGGCAACAGTCTCACAATAATGCTGATGGATCTTACTGCAAATTAACGTCCTCTAACCTCAAGCAGACCATACTTTCAATAAGCCAGTTCCATTATTCCTCCCTAATCAACTCCTTAACTCATTCCTAAAGAAACGATTCCAAACCTTTTATTCCTTCTGAAAGCATCTGCCATCCCCCCTTCCCCCTCTCAGTTGAGGATCTTGCCTCTTACTTTAATGAGAAAATTGAAGCCACTATCTCCTTCTCTTTATCCCAAAATCTTTGGAAATCATCTTACCATTTTGTCCTTTCCCCCATTCTTTGTTGAAAAGGTAGACCTTCTGATTGCAATGGTAATCCCTCTAAAAGTGCACCTGATTTCATCCCCCTGCCCCGTTTTCTCCAGCAGAATGAATTCTCAACCATTCCCTTTTGCTCAAATCTTGAACTTCTCTCTATCTCATGGTTTTGCTAGTGGCTTCAAAAATGCATAAATCTCCCCAGTTCTCAATCCTTTGCTGCCTAACCACCCATATCATGACCCATAGCATTACGTGTTCCCTAAAGTTCAGTCCTAGGCTGTCTTCTCATCTCCCTTTACATTCTCCTTTATTAACCATATCAGAGTTTATCATCTCTGCTCAGATTATACATGCATACAAGTATATAACTATACATGTATATGTATTATGTGTGTTTGTTTTATATATTCATATAGATAAAGCACTGAGCCTGGAATCAGGAACACCATAGTTCAAATCTGACCTTAGACAGTTGCTAGCTGTGTGGCCTGGACAAGTTACTTAAACCTGCCTGCTTAGATTTCCTCATCTATAAAATGAACTAGAGAAGGAATTGGTAAGCCACTCTAATACCTTTGCTAAGAAAATCCCAATGAGATAATGAAGAAGCAGACACAATTGAAATTACTGAACAAATGCATATGTGTATATGAGACCATATATATGTATACAGACATACACACATATACATACATATATTCTCCTGGTCTCTTGCCTAAGTTTCATTCCCATGTCACCAATTGCCAATGAGATATTTCAAACTTGATATCTCAGAGATGCCTTAAGCTCAACATGTCAAAAACTTGAATATTTTCCTTCTTCCATTCTTTCCTATTTTTATTGAAGGTATCACCTTAGGTTCCTATTCTCAGCATTATCTATAACTCTTCACTCTCCCTTATCCCACACATCCTATCACTTACTGATATACCTTTGTTTTACAGTACCTTTCAAATTCAACCCCTTCACTTCACTTTCACATCTATCCCCTTAGTTAAGGCTTTAACGGCATATAATGAAGATTATTGCAACAGCCTCCTTGTTTGTCTCCTTGCTTCAAGACTCTCTTCCCACTTCTGTCTGGCCTATGCACTTTTGCCAAGATACTTTTCTTTATGCACAGAACTGACTATGTGACTCCTCTATTCAACCAATTCTATTGCTTCTAGAATTAAACATAAATCATTCTGTTTAGCTTTTAAAGCCTATTATAAGCTAGTCCTAGCTCAAGTTTTCAGCCTCATTGAATATTACTACCCCTGCTCACTATGGAATCCAGTCAAATTGTCTTTCCTTCTATTTTTTTACATGCACCAATTCATTTCCCATTTCCATGTCTTTGCACTGGCTTTCCACATACCTGGGATGCAATCCTTGCTTATTTCTAAGAGAATTCCTGTCTTATTTTAAGATATCTTTCCAATTTTTCTGGTCCCTTCTTACTACCTTCTAGTGTTTTCCTTTTCAAGCTACCTTGTATTTAACCAAATAAGCAAGAAAATAAAATGGAAGATAGGTTAAGGTCCTGAGCAAAACAAATTTTAAGCATATGAAAAATATTTATAGTTCTATTTGAGGTAGCAAAGAATAAGAACCAGATGTGTACCCATAAATATGGGAATGAATGAACAAGTTATAGTGAATAATGTGATCATGCTGATTTAAGAATGACCTAGGATTACAAATGTCTAATAACAAAGCATGCTACCCACCTCCTGATAGAGGGCTAAAGGATTCAGAATGCAGAAGGATACTCTCCCCACTCTCATTAAACATGTGATTGAAAAAAAAGTCAAATGGCAAGAAGAGACAACTGTCCATGTGATATATTGGTATCCATGCATAGCCAAGGTCACTAATTTAGGATTCATATTAAGACAGAAATATATCTCACAGCATGAAAGAGACTAGAACAACTATAATCCACATTTTTATGGGAAGTACTTACTTTGAAGAGAACACAAGTTTTTCAAAATATCAAGCCATAAATGTCTTACTTCCCTTATTGCTAATACAGATAATTTTGTAGCTCTGTACCCTCAGCCCAAATTGGTCTCCATGCTTTCTTCTATTACTAATTGCCTTCTGAACATTTTGAATAAGATATCATATATATATATATATATATATATATATATATATATATATATATAAATCAAGTTCATCATGTCCAGAACAGATGTAATCTTTTTCCTCAAAGCCTTCCCTCTTCCAAATATCCCTATCCATGACACCACCATCCTATCAGTTACCTAGGTTCACAATCCTGTCACATTCTCTACTACTCTCTTGAACTAGCTCTGCCTAGATATCTTTTGCCAAATTGTCATTTCTATCTTCATAATCTCTTTTGTTTATGTCCTTTCCTCTTCATTCACTCAGTCTCTACCCTCCTGTTGACTCTCACTGACTAATCCCTGGATAATTGGAATAGCTTTCTGGTTGGTCTCCCTACATCGTATTTTTCCCTGTTCAAATCTATCCTCCCTTCAGCTGCCAAAGTAATTTTCCAAAAGCTTGGTTCTGATCCCGACATGATCCGCGCTTGACAAACTCAAGTGGTTCCTTATTACTTTCTCTTTTTTAGTTTTTAAAGTCCTTTTACCCTTTTTTTTTCTTTTCCATTCCTTTATACTTGATTTCTCTCCACCTACTTTAAAATCTATCAATCTACCTTTATTGCTGTTCCAATCACACATGCTACACTTCATTTCAGCAGCTATTGCCTAGACCTGTGATGTTCTTATTCCATAGTCCACTTAAATTCAGTTCAAATCCTACCTTCAGTAGGATGCTTTTCCTGCTAACCTCACCCCACTGCTAATGACCTACTCTGAGATTACCTTATATCTCTTCTATATACATCCTATATGTTTCCCTCATTAGAATAGGAGCTCATCAAGGGAAGGAATTATAGGTTTTGCCTCTCTTTGTATCCTCAGCACTTAATACAGTGTCTGATCCATTGTGCTTGTTTAACTTCCAGGGACTAAAAAATTAAGTATTAGGGATACAAAGATATGTAAAACCAAAAAATAATGTCAGGTCTGGATATGAGAGTTGTGAAAATAGAATTGGCAATATTTGTCAACTGATCAGATATGGAACATAGGAGATTTTATGCAAAGTTTGACACAAACTATTATTTATCCATACCACTAAAGACTCACTCATGTGCCTCACTTTAGGGTGAATGTGCCCTTGGGTCCTCAAAGGCTATTCCAGTGTGATGTAGGCTCCAGTAGATTTTCTTGAACTAAAAGTGCTTTGTTCATGAATCAGGTGCTAAGATCTAATGACTGTACAACTAGAGGTTAAATCTATATCCTTGTGAAATGACTCATTACCAAGTTAGCCTTGGGGCAATGAATGATTTGGTCAAATTAAATCTTAAAACATCTAACTAAAATATAAAGTTGTAATATTTTAGCTGTAGAAGGGATGAAATCATGGGTGTTTGGCTTGTTGAAGTATTAAATGTGTTTAGCCACCATAATAACTACCGACCTAGACTATCAAATCATCCAGATTTTAGCAAGTTGCGCCTGATGGGATCAAGCAGCGTCATAAGTAACTCTTAAGAACTTTGAAACTGATTGTGGGACAGAATTGCCTAGCTTGATATGCCCACATCAGAGGTGTGCTCTATGAGGAAGGCAGAATTGAAGTAGCTCAAAGGAGCTTCACTCCAAATATTTAGATGACCTTGTGCTTGAGCTATGGTTGAGTATTCTGAGCTCATGTTGATTTGATCAGTCACAGTAGGACACACTGTAGCATAGTGATGTCATTTTGGTAGTCTTTGAAAAGGAAGGACAATCAACATTAGTGCAACCAGGGCTTTTTTCTCAAGGTAGTGACATCTAGTTTCTGTGGAAAAGGAAAGAGATTTTTTTTTAATTAATAGTCTTCAATTCTTCTTGCTTTTCTTGAGTTGCTGTTCCTGGATCTAGAAGGAGTATTTCAATACAGATACATTACTTTAATCTCTAAAGACAGTTATTCAAGTTCTGACTTTCTCCTGAACTCCAATCACATATTTTTAACTTGATTACCACATATACTTTATAACCTTGTATGATGTCAAATTAACATCTTCAAAACTTGAACTCATGTTCCTACCCCAAGCAAAGAAAACCTCACTCACTTTTAACTTTACTATTTTCATTGATGGCACAATTAAAAAATTCTTACCTTTCTCTTAAATCCTATATCCAACTTACAATTCCTATAGATTTCACTATCAAAATACATATAAAATTGTTCACTTTGATTTTATTCATAATGTCCTCATTATATCTCACCTGGGGTCCTGTCCTCATAAACTCTTTTTTTTTTAGGATTTTGCAAGGCGAATGGGGTTAAGTGGTTTGCCCAAGGCCATATAGCTAGGTATTTATTAAGTGTCTGAGTCTGGATTTGAACCCAGGTACTCCCGACTCCAGGGCCAGTGCTTTATCCACTGCACCACCTAGCCTAGCCGCCCCTCTCATAGACTCTTAACTCAGTTTTCTTTCTCTGGTCTCTCCATATTACAGCCCTTTAGTTACATTTATACTACTGTCTGTGCAATTCTTCTATGGCAGTTCTCTGATCACAAAGCTCCTCTACTCAAAATCTTCATTATCTTCCACTGACTACTGTATGAACTTTTGAACAAAGTATTTGAAGCTCAGAGGTCTAGCTCTAAACTATCTTTCCAAACTCACCACACTATTCTCCTTTATACAATCTATATTCCAGTCAAATGAACCACTCGACTTCTCTCCCTCTCCCTCTCCCTCTCCCTCTCCCTCTCCCTCTCCCTCTCCCTCTCCCCCTCCCCCTCCCCTCCCTCCCCCTCCCCCTCCCCCTCCCCTCCCCCTCCCCCTCCCCCTCCCCCTCCCTCTCCCTCTCCCTCTCCCTCCACCCATGCCTTTGCTTATATTATGTTTTGTTCTTGGAATTAGCTGCCTTTTCTATTTGCTGTCTAGGAATGATCTTTCCCTCATGTATTTTAAACAATATGGTAATTTCATTACATTTAATCTTTTAACTTATGTTACAATTTGTGTATATATGCATAACCATGTGATCCAGTCATTCTTGTTTACCAAAATTCTAATATCAATTGTTTAATGATGTTTAAGGTACCGCAGTATAAATATTTTTTCACTGAGAAGTTGTAAGAAACCAATCTATAATTCATTTTCTTGATTTTTAAAGCTCTGAACCCCTATTCAGAATCAGTGTTCTGTTTAACACTACAGTTTTGAAGCTCTCTTGTGTCCTTCCTTCACTTGCCTCCTCTTCAGTATACCCACACAGATTTGCAATATTCTGTTGTAAATACAATTCATCCCAATGACTGGCTTAAAAAAAGTAATGTAAACATCTGAAACAAAGAAAGATAAACATCCTTTTAAGAAATAGATTTTCCTTAGGTTCAGAGAAAAGATTTCATGCTCCCTTGAGGATGTCTAAAATAAAAAAGGAAATTCAGAATTACTGCCACAGAACTTGTGGGGCAAAGGGTTTCAGGAATCCAACATTCATCCTGATATGCCTACACAGCCTCTCTCCCAGATTCCTGGCACCCATTCCTATTTCTGCCTTCCTCCAGTCATCTTCCTGCTCTTTCAGATTCATATACCTCTCATGGTCTCCTCTCTAGTTCCACACATTTCCTGTGACTTCTGGTGAGAGTTAGGTTACCCCTTCACGCTCCAGAAGTCTAGTAAGCATGTTTCCTTTAAGCACCACTCAGATGAAGGCTAGTATCTTCCTTAACAATTGTCAGTTTCCATTCCAAATCAATCTGAGAACCCTTTCATAATTCAAAAAAGAATGAAAGAGAATGAATTTATCTTTGATCTTTGTTGGTCTATTAATACTTCTGTTTTCTCTCCCTAAAGGTGATTACATAAACTAGATGGCAGGGATAGGGAGGACCAAATATGCCCCTCATCCATTCTCGTTACAGGTGTAATAGAAAAAAAAAGTTGAGCCAGTCATGGGTGAGAGTAGGAGACAACAGCCCATGTGATATATTCATATCCATGAATAGCCAAGAGAATTAGAACAAGACTGCCAATTTAGGATTTATATTTGACATAAATATATCTTACGGTATTATCTTGGAAGAGCATGATCTGCTCTTTTACAGGGAATACACACATTAAAGAGATATCAATTTTTACCAAATATTAAACTATAAATTTTTTATTCCCCTTATCATGTATTATCCTTGAGAACAGGAGTTGCATCTGATTTTATTTTTGTATCCTTTGCATACTGTAGATGCTTAATCAATGTTTTATTAATTGAATGAAATTTTATGACACTATAATTAGAAAGTTATGTACCTGCAATTATCTATTGAATCACTAGATGGTAATCATGAATTAACTTTGCTACTAATCACCAACCTTGGTTTTCTCAGAATCGGATGATAAGGTCATGGATCACAGGATCACAGAAAAGTTCTCAGAAACCATCTAATCTATCTATCTTTATTTTATAGAGGAGGAAACTGAGACCCAAGGAAGTTAATTGAGGTACCCAAGGTCACCCAGGTAGTGACAAACTTAAAAAAAAAACCGTCATATTATTTAACTTTTATTATAAATAATTTTACATACATAAAGATAATTAAATAAACACATGAAGATGATAAAGATATTCATCAAATACTATACTATAAAGAAGAATTATCCTACAGTCTGAATTCACTCTGGGATAGGTCTCATGGTGACCTACTTCTATGAGTTAAGCTTTCAGAAAGTCCTGGCTTTAAGTATCTACTTCCCTGTGTGTTCCTGCGTGCTAAACATTACAATTTACCCTGAAGCCAAATTCTTCATGACACATCATTGGAGCTGTTAATTAACTAATTAGTACTTGTTCCTGAAATTAGGCAGTTCTTTCTTAATCTGGGTGAAAAGGAGTAGCAATTTGTTTCCTTCATGCTCCTCAGCTAAAATTGAGCTGTAAAACATGTCCATTTCCCTCCTTTCTCTTTAACCATCCTATTGATCCAATCAGAGCTTTTGAACAAGAAGAGCTCTATCCATAGTTTCTAAAGCTTGAATCCCAGAGTCTTTGCCCAACTTGCTCAGGGATTTTTATACATGCCTTAATGACAATTTTTAGAACAATATGTTTTTTCTTAGAATTCTTAGCTGAAAGCAAATGGCAAATTAACTCTCAAAACCCATTGATTTCCTTTAACCTAAAATAAGGAACCATAAATGGCATATTAATTCATAAAAAATAATATAAGCATAATATCTAGATCAAGGGAAGGTAGATCCTTATTCTTTTCTTCCCCACTCAATCATATCTATAATGAACCATCTAATTAAGAGCATCCCATTTTCCAGAAGACTAACAACAATTTGTCAATATCCACTGAATATTGATCAGATATTAATTAAGTGGAGAGGGACCAGAATGGTAAGAGACCTTGAAATCAAGTCAAAGAAAGGTTATGCTGAAGGAACTTGTGGAGGTTTAATTAGTGAAGAGACTTAGGGGGACATGAGCCCTATCTTCAAATACTCAAATGTTATCATAAATCAAACTTAGCTTAAGAAGATAGAACTTGAAGCAATATACTGAAATTCCAAAGAGGCAGAGTCAAGCTTTAGAGACACCAAAGTATATTGGTTAGAGTGTTGGTCTTGGAGGCAGGAAGACTGGAATTTAAATATTGCCACATTCAGGCAATTACTGACTGTGTGACCATCAAGAAGACACTTATCCTCATTCAGCCTGAGCTACTTCATATAGGGCTCATAATATCACCAACTTCTGGGGCAGCTGTATGGATCAAATCAGATAATCTTTTATTATAAGTAATTTATTTACCTAAGTCTCAATAAGTACATGAAGATGATGAAGATATCTATCAAATACTATAAAAGGAGAATTTTCCTACAGTTTGATTAACTTACAGAAAGTGGTCTACCAATGTTAAAGTGATATAGATATGATAGCTGTTTTTAGTGCTCTGTCCCAAATTGGAATGGACAGCTTTGTAAGGCAGAGAAGTAGTTAGTCTGTACAGAGGAAACAGTAATAGATGTGAAGGCAGGAACAGGGTTTGAACTCCAGCTCTGATATTTGTTACATTTCATTGACTTGGGCAAGCCACTTCACTGTTTTTGACCCCAGTTCCTGATCTATGAAAAGGGAGGATTATCTTAGTTGGAAAATCTGTTACATCTCTAAATCCTCAATCCTATTACTAGATATCTCCAATTAGAAGCTGGATGATCACATACTGGTGATCAGATCAAACAAAATCATATTTGTAAAGTTATCAGCACTTAATAAATCTTCCCTTAACCTTTCCTTCCTGGGGATGTGTAACATGGATAAATGTTTAACAGTTAGCCCTACAAAAGGAAAAAAAGCAAACATGGAATTCTTATTTTCATTTATTCCTCATTTTTTTTTTATGTTTTTGCAAGGCAGATGGGGGTTAAGTGGCTTGCCCAAGGCCACACAGTTAGGTAATTATTAAGTATCTGAGTCTGGATTTGAACCCAGGTACTCCTGACTCCAAGGCTGGTGCTTTATCCACTACGCCACCTAGCCACTCCCAATGCCACCTAGCTACCCCCTACTCCTCATTATTAACATTTTCCTCAATTACTCAATGACAACAAAGGATCAATTTCTGATTTGTAGCCTTTGTTGCTTTATTCAGTGTAAATGCTCATACAAACAATTAAACAATTAGCTCTCTGAAGCTGGATATCTTAAAGAGGATTCATTCTTCAAGGAGGATTGGATTGGATAAACTCTCCCATTCTCTCCAAGTCTGAGATTCTATGAAATTGAGCACCTATTATATAGTTTTCCTAAGTTATCTTGGAATGTATTTCTGTACTTTGTAAAGTGATCAGTGAACACCTTCATATCTCCAATTCATCTTTCCTCAAATACATTGACACTTTAAGACCACGACTTGAAGTGAAAGATCATACAGCTGCCCTGTCTGACCTTTCCTGATTAAGTCCATCTTAATGATGATAGCTACCAATTATCTAGTGTTTTAGCATTAACCATGTATTTTACATACATTCCCTAATTTGATTCTTACCACAACCCTGTGATGTTCTGCAGACATTATGAATCCAGTTTTACAGATTATGAAAACAGTTCAGAGAGTAATGGGTCCATATTCATACAACTGACAAATAAGAGGCAAATTCATAACCAGTTATCAGGTGAAGCCTGTGTTTTGTTATTTTCATTATGTCACACTCCTCCTTCCTCATATCATGAAGGTAGCAGTCTAAGAAAAGATCTTTCTCCCTTTCTTGGCTCACCCATTCCTACTAGTGGAGGTACCTAGGCATTTCAGTTAAATTACTCCATCCTTCCTTATTGTACTGAGTTGCATTTGTGAGTAGATATAAGAGCAAATTAATAATCTAATAGTATTAATAAAAGAATAAAAGGATCTATTAAATAAATAAGGAATTTAAAAAGCAGGATTATCTACCATTCCTTTAAACCACTGATAGATAGTTAAGAGTTGATTAAAACCAAATGACATTGCTAAAGTAAAAGTAGTAGAGTCAGCAATGTCAATCACCACAATAACATATGGTCTATACCTACTAGTAAGTGACAAATGGCAGTTTAGCATACCATGCTGACAGGAGGACTTTTCTTTGTTTCATGTGCAAAAATATCCCTGCTTCATTCATTGGGACTACCATATGTTCTCCTAAAAACATAGCATGTGGTTGAAAATGTGGTTGTGATTTAGCCATAAAATTTATAGTTTCTTTGGAGGAAGGCAGTGATTTAAAGTTAACTGTTTTTTTAATTCTTTTGTGTATTACCATTCATTGCTTAGCATGTTACCTTATACTGTATTGAGCAAATTAAATAAAATGAAATAGGGGATTGCAGAACTCAATGGGAAATCCACATTTTGTACATAGCTAGAACTGCATCTTGTTTTGTTGATGTTCAGTGTGAAATACAATAGCTAGAATTTGTGAAACTCAAATGGAAAATTTTGTTACTAATTTCAAACAGTAATAAAAATCAACTGAAAATCATTCCATGGCCTAGGAAAGTACTGCAATATCCTTTGATAAAGAGCAAAATTTGGGATTAAAAATCCTTCCCTCTATAACCAATTCCAAGAGACACCCAGAAAGATAGCTTTACCTATATAAGTAGAATAGGATTTGGAAATGTTATGGTCAGGGACTCTCCTGGACTACCTTTTTGCTTTCCGTGCCCTCTTCATTTTTCATTTGAATTCTTCCAAACCCAGAACAACCAGTTTGTTCAATTTAGTGAAAATCTTAGTCAACTCAATGAAAAAAAAAAATCCTGTATTCCCCAATACTCTTTGCTCATTTGGAATCTTTGCCCAGGGGTCAAATTATGTACTGTAAACGTATTGCTTCATTTTGAAGTATGTATATAGAATTAGGCAAGGTGCATTGCTCCTGAATTATGCTAGAGAGCCTGAGGAAGGCAGATGCTGGTTGGATGTGATGAGTTTCCTAATGTTTAGGAAGCAGATGTGAATATGCACATTACTATATTAATGCATCTGTCACCAGGTTGCTGAATAGGTTGTACCTCAACTCCCATCTTACTCAGTTTATTACATAAATATGCAAATATCCTTGGTAGGAAACGGTATAGGAAGGAATAATCTAAAGCATTAAGTAATATATAAGCACAGCATTTGCTTTTCATCCAACAAGACACAGGCCCATATTCAGAACCTGAACAAATGACTGATGACCTTGAGATTTTGATTCTTCAAAATATAACTCTAAGAACAATATCTCATCCACTATTTTATCTCTCTAAATTTGTGCTACCATTGTTAAATCCTTTAATTAAGACCCCCATTCAACACCTCGCCTGAGGCATGAATGCTACTTGAGATATGGCATGTACTATTTTTGTTCAGTTGTTCAGTCATGCTGAACTCTTCATGACTCCATGGACCATAACACATCAGACCCTCTTATTCTACACTATCTCTCAAAGTCAATCAAAGCACAAGTACATAATTTCCATGATATTATCTTTCTTTCTTACCCTCTACCATCTCCTCTTTCTTTTACCTTCAATCTTTCCCAACATTAGAATCTTTTCCAATTATTCCCATCTTCTATTTATATGGCCAATGTACTTAAACTTCACTTTTATATTTAAGCTTCCAGTGTATACTAGATTAATGTCTATACCTATTAAATAATTTGACTGTCATGTTGTGCAAAGGACCCCCAAAAAGTCTTCTCCAGTACCATATTTTGATTTTGCAGATTTGACATATAAGAGTAGGTACTCAAATAAGCATCTAAACTCCTGGTACTTAGTAGGTGCTTAAATATATATTCCTTTCTTTCCATAAGACAATCTTGAAAAATAATTTTTCAGCTTATCTTTGAAGATCTTTAGTGTTGAAACTAAGTGAAATAGCACCAGAGGCTAGATATTATCTTGAGATATTATCTAATTCAGGATTTTTCAGAATTCAGTTTGGGTGTGGCTGGGGATGGCTTTTGGACCAGAATATCTTGTAATATTCTGTAAAATGCATTCAGTGCTTGGCATAGTGCCATTTGAATAGAAGGTGCTTACTACATGTAGTGAAACTCATTGAATTAATATTATCATGACTATCTAAAAATATTTAATTTTTAGCATAAATCTAAATTCTACTTTGTATATTTAATAAAACAAACAAATCTGTAATCTACTTTGGCTACTTAATAAGTCAAATATATACATATAGTATTTGCTTTATTTAATAATTCAAAAGAAAAAATATATTTCAGACTCTGGCACATAGTACCTATATAATCAAGACAGATCACTTAACTGCTTAATACCACAGATAACTATTTTATTAAATAAAATACTTAATTATGTTCTTCTCATGACAATGATCTCACTTCCCAAAGACATTCACTTCCAACCTTGAATTCATCCCCCAGTGGGGGAAAAAAAGAAAAGAAAAGAAAAAGAAGTATAATTAAACAAAACAAAATAATGTATTGACCACAATTCCCTCCACATGTCTCTACTGAGAGAAGGGAGATTCACTTTGTCAACTGAGGCAAACTTGATCACATATCTTCTTTTATGAAAGTTGGTATTTTATTTGATAGAAAATGAATATTGATCTAATAACTACTAACACATGCATCACCATTCCTATAATTTTAGATTTTAGACCTTTTTAAAAAATCTTTGAAACTTTCTCCCCTATTTAGCCTCTTCTTAATCAAGCTCTATTTAGTTTATGAAAAATAATAAAATTACTAATTTTATCTTTTATGATCATATCTATTCCTTGTTTGTTTAAGAGTTCCTCCCTTCTTTCATTTTTCTTTAATTTCTTGTGTGGAATTATTAGCTTTTAAATGTAGGTCTTATATCCATTTAGAACTTGTAGCTTAAGGTGTAATATGCTGGTCTAAATCTAATTGCTTCCAAGCCAATTTCCAGTTTTCAAAGCAAATCTTTTCTAATAGATTATTTTGGCCAATATTTATATTAAACAAATATAAGGTTTATATTTTCATTTCCTTTTTTTCTTCTTAATCTATTTCAATGATTTTCTGCTTTATTTTTAGCAATGGGGACTAGAATTGTGATTTCATTATTACAATGACCTCATAGAAGAGGGAATTTCCATTGCAGGTCAATATTTCCTCTGCAAATTATTGTTGAAAGGTGAATTAATTTTCTCAGGGTCACATAGTAAGCATATATCATAGGTAATACTTGGACCCAAGTCTTCCTATCTTCCTGTCAGCAATTAACTGCACTATGTTTTATCTTTCTATTTTTAATGACTAACAAATAGTTTGTTATTGCTTTATAATGTAGTTTGTCTGACAATGCAAAGTTCCTTTCATTTTTTTATCATTTTTCTAATTTTCTTTGAGATACCTTATTTTTTTATGTTTCTCCACATTAAGTCTGGTTTTTTTTTCTGCTTTATAAAACAACCTCTTGAAATTTGATTTCAAATAGCATTAAATATGCAATTAATTTTAATAGTATCTTCTGTTTTGTCATATTGGCTCGACCTGACCATGGACAGGTTCCTTTCCAATCTTTTACTTTATTCTTTTATTTTCTTTTTTTTTTGATCTCTTAATTTTATTTTTAATTCTCATTTTGTACAAATTTTTTTACATTAATAAAATATTCTTGTTTAAGAGTAAACAAAATACCCCTCCCCCCATGAATATAGACTTGCTTGGCGATAAAGTAAAGGGGAGAGAAAAAATTAAAATTAAAAAAAAGAATAATAGGAATAATTGTAGGTATGGCCAGGTGGCACAATGGACGAAGCACCGGCCCTGGAGCCATGAGTATCCAAGCCCACATCCAGGCCCCTAAGACCCAACAATCATCCAGCCATGTGACATGCAAGCCACCTGATCCCCACTGCTCTGCAAAAACCTAATAGAAGAAAAACAAGACCCAAAATAAAATAAAATAGTAATAATAGTATGGGTGGCTGAGTGGCAGACAGAGCATTGGCCCTTGAGCCAGGAGCATCCGGGTCCAAATCCGGCCTCAGACACCCAAAGATCACCCTGTTATGGTGGCCCCAGGCAGGCCACCCAGCCCCATTTGCCCTGCACCCTCCCCCAAATAATAATAATTAAAAATGTGCTTCAGTCTTTGATCCAACACCAACAACTCTGTCATGGGTGGATCACATTCTTTATGGTAAGTCCATCGCAAAAGTTACTTCCATATTTTTCCAACGTTGCCATTGCTGATCGCAACTCCCTCCTTTCTTATTTCTCCACTACCATGTACCATGTTTCTCTTTCCTTTCACTCTGACTCTGCTGTAGGGTTGCTGAGTGGCGCAGCAGACAGATCCCTGGTCCTGGGGCCAAGAAGCCCTGAGCCCACATACCACCCCTTAGGCCCAGAATCCACCTGGCCCTATGGTCCTGGACAGGCCTTCCAATCCCAGCCCCTTGCAAGAAGTAAAAAAAAAATGTGTTATATCTGACCACTCTCCCCCCATGATCCATCCTCTCCTCCTTTACTCACATCCCCACCCCTTACCTCTGCTCTCCCCCTTCTTACTCCAGATGCATATACCCCATTGAGTATATATGCTGTTTCCTCTCCTAGCCACCTCTGATGGGAGCAAAGGTTCCTTCATTCCCCCTTGCCTCCCCGCTTCCATATCATTGCAATAGCTCATTGTAATAATAAAAAAAAATCTTATTATATGAAATATCTTGGCCTGTTCCCCCTCCCCTTTTTCTTTCTCCCATTACATTTCCCTTTTTTTCTATTGACTCCATTTTTCCACCATATTTTATCTTCGAATTCAGCTTTCTCCTGTGCTTCAACTATAAAAGCTCCCTCTACTTGCTCTATTAACTGAGGAGGTTCATATGAGTAGTATCAGTGTCATTTTCTATGCAGGAATACATGCAGTTCATCATCATCAAGTCCCTCATATTTCCCCCCTCTCCTCCAATCGCCATGCTACAAATGAGTCCTGTATCTGAAGATCAAACTTTCTGTTCAGCTCTGGCCATTCCAGAAGGAACATTTGAAATTCCCCTGGTTCATTGAAAGTCCATCTTTTTCCCTGGAAGAGGACATTCAGCCTTCCTCAGTAGTTCATTCTTGGCTGCATTCTAAGCTCTTTTGCCTTCCGGTATATTATATTCCAAGCCCTACAAGCTTCCAATGTAGTTGCTGCTAAGTCCTGTGTGCTCCTGACTGTGGCTCCATGATATTTGAACTGTGTCCTTCTGGCTGCTTGTAATATTTTCTCTTTGACTTGGGAGTTCTGGAACTTGGCTATAATATTCCTAGGGGTTGGTTTTTTGGGATCTCTTTCTCGGGGGCATCTGTGGATTCTCTCCATTTCTATTTTGCCCTCTGCTTCTAGAATATCAGGGCAATTTTCCTGTAGTAATTCTTTGAAAATGATGTCAAGGCTCTTTTCCTGATCATGAGTTTCAGGTATTCCAATAATTTTTAAATTATCTTTTCTAAGTCTGTTTTCCATATCAGTTGTTTTTTCAATGAGATATTTCACATTTTCTTCTAATTTTTCATTTTTTTTTGCTTTTGAAGTATTGCTTCCTGATTTCTTGTAAATTCATCAATCTCCCTGAATTCTATTCTTTGTCTGAAGGATTTGTTCTCCTCAGAGAGTTTTCTTATCTCGTTTTCCATCTGGCCAATTTTGCTTTTTAAGGCATTCTTCTCCTCAATAACTTTTTGAACTGTTTTATCCATTTGAACTGTTTATCCATTTGACCTAAGCTGGTTTTTAGCATGCTATTTTCTTCAGAATTTTTTTGGATTTCCTTGACTAAGCTGCTGACTTCATTTTCATGTTTTTCCTGCATCTCTCTCCTTTCTTTTCCCAGTTTTTCTTCCAACCCCTTCATTTGATTTTCAAAGTCTTTTTTGAGCTCTGTCATAGCCTGAACCCAATTTCTCTTTTGCTTGGAGTCTTTAGATGCAGGAGTTTATACCTCCTCATCTTCAGACTGAGTATTTTGATCCTTCTTGGGCTCATGAGCAAAATATTTCTCAATGGTCTTCCTCTTATTTCTCTGCTTGCTCATTTTCCCAGCCTGAGCCTGGTTTTGGGGTGCTTCCTGAGATTTTGGGACACTCCCACAAGGGTCTCAGTGTGTGAGGTTCTGTCCTCCCTCCTGGTCTGTGAATGACCATAAGCACCCTCCTCTGCCACGGGGCTGAGGTGGGGGGGGGGCTGCTGTTCTATTGGGGGGGTGCCTAGACTGTTGTCAGGATCTGAATGTGGTCAGATCCTCAGAGTCCTATTCCAGAGGCAGAGGACAGAGCTCTGCAGTCTCTCTTCACTCCCCTCCCTCAGCTCAATGGGCTCATCCCTGGAGGCTCCTGCTTACTGCCTGCACCTGCTTCTGTTTCCTGGATCATGGCTGGGGAAAGACCAAGCTGCTCGCTGTGTGCCCTGAGGACTGGGCTCCACATGTTCGCTCTGGCAGAGGTTCCCCCATTCCCCCACTTTGTGCCCGGTGCTCCCCGGGGTGCAACTCAGGAGACTCACCTGCTGCTGTGAGCCACATCTCCCAGCACCCTGGGGCTGCCTCCTGGAGGCTGAAGTTCTTTTGCTCTGGTGGGCTACCCCTCTGGCGGGCTGCCCCTCCAATCCCGGGGGAGCAGAGCCTCTCTGCTCTTTTCCAGGTTACCTTGTGTAGGAGAACTGCCTCAATGTGTCCCTTTGTGGGTTCTGTCTCTCGAAAATACGTTTTATCAGAGAGCGCCTAAGATTTGATCCCTTCTTGTAGCCATTTTGGCTCCGCCCCCCTATTCTTTTATTTTCAAAGGTATTTTGTAGTTGTATTCATATAGATCATGAGTATGTTTTAATAAGATATTCATGATAATATATTTATGCAATTTATGGTTATTTTAAATAAGCATGTTTTATGCATACACATCACTTTATAAATGTATAACCGCCTATATATAAACAAATATGATATAAATACATATATATCTGTATACATACATGTACATGCATACATACATATAGAGTTATGATTTCACGGGTTTCACTTGTAGTCTGCTACTTTAGTGAAATTGTTTTGACTTTTTTAATTAAATCTAAGAAATAATTTCATCTTTTCTTTTTTGCCTATGCTTACTGCTATAATTTTTCTGAATCTTATTGCCTTATCTAGATTGTTGAGTACTTATAAATAAGTTGGAAAGATAAACAGACTTATGAATTTAATTAATTAGGAGATTGTTACTGAAAAAAGTCCAATTTACAATGTCATGCCGTGACTTATACCAAGTGGATATATGTGCTTTATCCCTAATCTTCTTGGAAAAAATTCTGGTTTTTCTCCCCCAGACAACTTTCTAATACTACAACTTAAGTGGTGGTTGGAATTTTCATATTAATAGATTTTTCAACACCAATAAAAATCACAACACCAAACCTTAAAGCAAAACACCTTACTTAAAGTAATATCATTCATTCTAGTGAATATTTCTAGGACTCTCATATAAGAATAGATGGCCTGTGGAATCTTTCATCTTCCAGGGTGAACTTTAGAATAAAGTAGTCTAAGACCTACAGATTTAATCTATCTTCCTCTCTTAAAGAAGGCACCGAACTATAACATTAAAGAGTGAAAAGATTTGTGGACACTGAATTTGACTTATTAAGAGAATCCTAAAAGTTCAATTAAAAAATTCAAAACAGGGCAGCTACATGGCACAGTGGATAGAGCACTGGTCCTGGAGTCAGGAGGACCTGAATTCATATCCAGCCTCAGACACTTAATAATTGTCTAGCTGTGTGACCTTGGGCAAGTCCATTCCCTTGCCAAAAAACCCAAAATAATGATTAAATTCAATGGAGTAGCAGCTTATAAACTCACAAAAAAGATTTCAGTTTGTGAAGACAATCCTCTAGAGAAGAGAATTATAAATTTTGTTTGCAAACTATTTCCAATATTTTTTAATTCTTAGAGAATTTGTTTCATTAAGACTCTTAAAAGGATGTTCATGAGGATATGTTAATGGAATCAATTCAATCAATTAAACAAATGCTAATTAAATGTATGCTATTTACCAAACATTTTACTAGACCTTTGACTCCCTAAATAATAATTATCAGGTATATAGAGTTGTAAGTCTTGAATCCAAAACCTATTGGTAACAAAAAAAGAAAGTCCCTCTAATTCTTGAAACTTTCCTTGACAAAAAAATATCTAGGGCAATTTCCTTGTCAGATTCAATGTTCCTTATTTACAGAGTATTCCTTTTTTCACTAATTATTTACTTTTTTACCAGAGTTGCTCCAGGCACAAAGGGCCTAGATGACTTTGATGAAATAGCATAGTTGTCTAGACTTGGTTAAATCTTACTGCAATATATAGGCCTGTAGACTAACATCAACTTTCTACTTCCAGAAACTTCAATTGTATTGTTTTAGAATGGAGTCTAATTAAAAGACAGTAAAATCAACAAATATATATTCAATACCTATTATTTCATTGTTCTATAATCATTCAATGAGCCATATTGAATATTTTCCAATGTTACTCATTTTGTCTAACTAAATAATAATAATAATAATGGCTAATATTTTTGTATCATTTTACAGTTTGCAAAGTGCTTTTTTCATTTCTAAAGTAGGTAGTCAAGAATTATTTTATGGATGAGAAATATTTCATGATATATTAGTTATTAATTAATATATACTAATTAATTAATAAACATATTAATTGCTTTATAGTTTTAATATTATCAGATTCATGTGATTTCTCAGGCATAAGTTATATATCACTGTTCAGTGCCACAGTTCCTCCATCATCATCAATGCAATTTTAATGCCTTTGGTTACACTATTCTCTGTTGGAGTTTTTGTTTATCTAATGTTTTCTCTTAGGTCATCACTGATTCTCCCAATATATTCCAGACTAACAGCTATTAATTTATTTTGTTTCACTGACATCTTTGAAATTTGGTAAAGCTTATGAATATTTTGTCAGAAATATGATTTAAGTGCATCTAATAAAATCCATTAGAAATTATCACAAAAGAAATCAATTATAAAGAAGTATAAGCATCAAAATAACAATTTAAAAGTTCATGGAGACCAAGTTAGGAACTCTAGCTCTGCACATTTCTAAAAGAAACTTAAGATTTCTGATCCAGTTGGGGATTATAGCGATTCCATATAATGATAGGCTAGGCATAGTTTAGATTTATTGTTGGCTTGGAATCAAGAAATCCTGGATTTTATTTTCATCTTTGATATTTTCTAACTTTGTGATCATGAACAAATCTGCTAACTCTTCTAAGTTTCTGTTTCCTTATTTGTAAAATGAGGATAATAATAATAATTCCTGTAGTACCAGACTCATTGGACTTTCAGTGTATTGAAAAGATAATAGCAATTAAGCACTTAAAAAATCTTGACATGATATATTAATACTCTTTATTATTCTGCTGGTCTTAGTTTTGGTATGAAAGGGACATATTGGAGATTTCCTCCTGTTGAAGATGATCATTTCCATTGACACACTTTAACTGCCTCTATTACTGAGAATTAGCCAGGAGAAAGGATACTTAATGTCATCAGAGGGGGAAAAATGTCTCTTCTCCTCTTCCAGGCTGAACTTTTGCAAAATGTTCATGGAAAACTTTATAGCTCAGACTACACATGTGGCAGCTGAAACACCTCAATTCTAGTTTCCTTCCTACTTCTTGATCATATAATTCTCCTACTAGACATTAAACAATGTTCATATAAATACTGTCAAAATTCCCTATTTTTCATAGACATGGGAAAAATCTTTTATTTCTGTGTATCACATTTGGTATGACATCATATATATTAATTGATAAATCCTAGAGAGCTAACATAAGCATAAAGAGTTTAAATGATTTCCCCAGGGTCACCCAGTTCAGATGATTGGTTTGAAGATAACTCTTCTTAAATATAAGTCCATGTTTTCTCTCTCTAAATAATCACAGTTATTCCAGGTATCAATAGTTAATCCTATGAAATGGTTACATCAGTTGAATTCAAACTATATATTTCCATTAAGTTGAAATCAATGACCATATTTCACATAATTTTAATTCTATATATTATTATAAATTCAAATACTTACAACTGCTTCATGCAATTATTTATTTATTAATTTTGGGACCTAGAAATATTATTACTTTGTTGTTGTATTTCCCATGTAGTCTCTCTTAGTTTTGATTTCTTCATTCCACATCCAATCCTACAAAGCTTCCCAAGTTTTTCTGAATTCTTTGTAGTTGATGTTTCTTTGGTGTTGTTCTGCAGCTGTTTCTGTCCTTTCCAAATCTTTGTGACTCCATTGGGGTTTTCTTGTCAAAGACACTGGGAGTGGCTTGCCATTTCCATCTCCAGTTTATTTTACAGATAGAGAAACCAAGGCAATTGGTTTAAGTAACTTCTCCAAGGTTGTATGGGTAGTGTCTGAAGCTAGATTTGAACTCAGAAAAATGAGATTTCTTGACTTCAGATCCAGAATTCTATTATTGGTCATGTAGCTGCAATTAGATGAGGTTACAATTAGACACTTTCTCATGCCTCCTTTCCTGGATTGTATATTAAGAACAGTCTTATATTGCTTTGTATCATACCTTAGTACAGTGTCTTAAGCAAAAAAAAAGATACTTATGTTAATGTATTAGTTGAAATTATGCATGTATGGGTCCCAGAACCCTGAACAAATATAGGTGTGGCCTCAGTTTTCTCCTTGACAAAATGAATATTATCCTCTTTGGTTGCCTTGAGTTTCAGATGGATGGTACAAATTGAGGCTGCATCCATGACAGAAGTCAGTGGGGGGCAGCAGAGTTCTGATTTACTGAACCCACTGTCCAGTTGGACATTAGATGGGTGATTGAATATAGTTCACTAGACTGAAGGTGAAGGGAGGAGGTCTGGATCAAACAAGGGGAATTATTCAGGGGTCTGGTCCAAGAAAACAAAGGACAGTGACAAGCATTTGCTTCCCAATCTATGCAAACAGATGTGGGATGTTTAGTTGAGATGACCATGACCTAAACCAAACTAGCAGGACCTTCAGGAGGCACACCCCAAATTCCAAAGACAA
Organism: Macrotis lagotis; assembly: GCF_037893015.1. NCBI lineage: Eukaryota > Metazoa > Chordata > Mammalia > Peramelemorphia > Peramelidae > Macrotis > Macrotis lagotis. Next base: position 625,625,074 of record NC_133658.1, read on the forward strand.
TCTGGATCAAAACCCAGGTCTTGGATTAAGGTCTTGGTTTAAGATGTCATTCTAAACAACTGGGCTAGAAAGTTTGGGGCAAACTATGTGGCATAGTGGATAGAGCATTGGAGTCAGTAGTATCCAGAAAATCCATATTCACACATGACACTTAACTAGCAGTCTGACCGTGAGCAAGTTATTTAACTCAATAACTGAGAGTAAACATGTGGGGAGATGGGGAAGGGGGGAAAGGGAGAGAGAAAGAGAGAATATAAATGCCCCCAATTTCACTCATACCTTCTGCATTAGAAAAAGCAAAATGAGAAAATAAATATTTTCAAGCCCTTTTCTCCCCTCCAGATGTAAAAATTATTTCACAAATAGTATTTACTTCTACCACCACACACAGACAGATGTGAGTAGCTTTCCCATGCTATCATACCTGTTTTAAAATCCAGTGGCTTAAGTGCACTCCTGCTGGGATTATGCCATGAAATACATATGTGAAAGGGGTCAGTACCAAGTTCTACTCTGCCCAATTTGCTTCAAAATCTAGAGAAGCCTCACTCAATCAAGCCACGTCTGTTTATATTTCAAAACCTCATTTCATGCACAAGTGACAGTGTGTAAGGAACATTCCTAGCGTCCAAAATATCAAAAATGTTTGACAGGATGAAAGTCCTTAATGGTTGTTTAGAATCTATGTCAGAGAGAGGACTCTTTAAGGAGAAGAATATGGTATTTCTATTTGCATAAAGACAATAAAACTCTTTCAGAAGCAATTTCCCCATATATAAAAAGTGAGAACATAGTACCTCAGTGGCATAGACATCTGTTACTTAAACAGATGCCACCCTCTAAACTCAATCAAGCAACCCTCTTCTCCAACCAGAAACCCCCAAATTGCACTTGAAACCAAAATTCAATGTGAGGCTGGAGTCTTAAAAAGGGGCCTTGTGAAAAATAATTGTGTTTTTTCCCCTCTAAGCTTCATTATGAATTCACTTGACTTTTGTGTATTTTTACTTTAGCAAAGTCTCCTCTATCATTGGCCTCAACAGCAGCACCTCATTTCCAACTTAATCTCCATGATCTTCAATATCCAATTCCTCCTCGGAAGATTCATCACAGATCAGCATTAGCTCTTCAGTTTCTCAGATAAACAAGAGCTTCTTTGTTTCTTCTTGCAAATATACTTTAATGACTTCATCCTACATCTCTGTAGCCAGATCAAGGAGAAAAATGAAACTTAGTTTGTCTAAGTAGCATGGAGAGACAAAGACAGGGTGAAAGGGGTGGGGGTGAGGGGGAAACCAGTTAAGCAATGCCTACAAAACCAGAGACTGATAAGCCCCTTCAGAAGTTCGGCGTGCACTTCTAAATCAGCAGTTCATGAAAGGCATTAAGAAAAACTATTATCCTACTCTAATGGATGACAGCACAGTTTTATATGTTACACCTTGAAGTAAGCAGGAGGATTTTCAATCACTTGATAACCTTGAAACTGCTAAGGTATCAAATTTTTATCATGAATATTGTGTAGAGCAGAAATAACTCAGAAAGTTGCTTCTGTGAATAATAATTGGAAGACCACAACATTTTAGCCCAGAAAATGTCTGGAAGATGCTAGCTATCTCTGGACTGACAAAAAGGAAACCAAGGCAGGTGTGTCAATAACATTCATATATATGGTTCTTCATCAAATAAATCATCAATTCAGAATATATTGAACCTGTAGGATCTGATTTGGTCAGAAAGACCACTGAAGAAAAGAATTCTATTGCCTGGCAATTTTCAAAAGATTAAAAGAGGATCAAGGCAGCCAGGCTGAAGTTGGGGGGAAAATGACTTCCAAGGATTATACTTGCTAGTTATATGACCCTGGACAAGTCACTGTACTTCTAGGAACCTCATGCCAATGACATAATACAGGATAGCGTGTTGTGATCTGTGTCTGGGAGTGAGTTCTTTACTCTGAAACAATCATCGTGGACAAAACATTTCACCTCTCAGGTTCTCTGTTTCTGCATCTATAAAATGAGTGGATTGAGCTAAATGACAGAATCTGTGATTCTATGCTCCTACAGATCCTTACAAGAAAGGGAAGAGAAATTTCTGTGATTAAAAAAAAAATACGAGTGAAACAAATCAAATAGATTAATCATTACAGTAAGAATGGGAACATTATGTTTTATAACAAACCTTGAATGAAGCACCAATCATTGCTTTGCCATCTATTATCTCATTTCAATTGAGAACAAGTCTGGGATTTGTTTGGCAAATGAGAATTTACCATGTGTAATAATAGATAAATAGATGAATTGCATTAGGAAAAAGGGATAAAATTTTGCACAATAAATGGAGAATGTGAATCTTAATTCATAAAAGCCCCCTATTTGTTTGTTTTTACCAAATTCTAGTTTTGTTTAGAAACATTGTCACTGCATCCACTGTATTTTCATCCTGTGGCATTTTCAGGTGACAGAGTCTATGGAGAGCACTCGACAGCCATGTGAAAACTCAATGTCTGAAGTGATTCATCATCATGTCAGACGGTCCAGCACTTTGTCACAATGACTGACAATGGAGGAAACTTGGAAATAATACAAAGATTCTCCTGTCCCTGATAGTGCCTGCATTGTGATTAGAGAAGAAAGCTCAGTGCCTGTGAGGAGAATCTTAATTTCTTCCCCCCAAAATAATTTTGACGTTTATCCCTGCTGTAGGTCAAATCCTGCTTCACATTTCCTATCTTGCTTTATTCATAGTAAGACCTTTTAAAGTCAGATATTTCAGTTCAAAATAGCTTTTGGAGCCCTATTATGAGAAATCACAGCATGCCCACACAGGTTATGGTATAGGCCAAGCATCTTTTCAATAATACATCAACCAACAATAGCTATTGCTATGGGATATCCCTACAACTAGTTTAAAAGTGAGGAAAAGTCTATCAACCAATAATTCCTGACATTTAAAGTTATCTCATTCAAGCTTCACAACACCTCTGTTAAGTTAGTTCCTACACACATATTGTTATGCCAGTTTAATAGATGAGGGAACTGAGGTTCAGATAAGTTGAATGGCTTACCCTTAAGTTACATAACTAAGGAGTATCAAAAGTAGGCTAAAAACTCCAAGTCTTATCTCCAAGTCCAGTTGTCTGTTCAGTCCATGGCACTTTTCAGTGAGTTTGGGCAATAGACTGCCCCACTGAGATCACTGATCTCAAATAAGTATCTGGAATTCACTGATTGCCAACCTTTGATCATAGATAACATGTAATAGTGAATGAAGTCAGAATTGAGATTCTTGGAATCTATCTAATTAGAAAGAGAATTCTAGGGGATTTGGAATAAAACAAGTTACAACTTTAATAAATATCATGTAATTCTGATCTTCAATAAAGAAAGACATCCCTGGCCTGGAGCAGCAAGCCATGTGTAAGTCAATCTCTCTCTCTCTCTCCTCTCTCCTCTCTCCTCTCTCCTCTCTCCTCTCTCCTCTCTCCTCTCTCCTCTCTCCTCTCTCCTCTCTCCTCTCTCCTCTCTCCTCTCTCTCTCTCTCCTCTCAATCTCTCTCTCTCTCTCTCTCTCTCTCTCTCTCTCTCTCTCTCTCTCTCTCTCTCTCTCAGAAGTTAAATGCTAGTGACAGATTCTCCAGAAAATATTTAGAAGCTTGTCTGGATAAAATCTTCAATTTCATAATTTTCCTGAGAATAGTGATAGAAGGATTTGTAGTCTCCTGGTCCTGAAAACTCTTGTTGGGCAGCTATCATGGAAAGAATTAGCTTAATATGATTTTTGGAAGTTACTTTGCCCCTAAACCTTTAAATGGTAGATGAAGTAAGAAAATTATTTGCCTACTTAGAAAGGAATCAAGAAAGACCTCAAAACATAAATGTTTTCTATTTGCTCAATAGTACTTGAAATTGATGCAATGGGAGGGGGGATTTTCATCCTATATGTTGGGATAAGACTGAAAATGCAGATACCTTTTTAAGAAGAGACACAGTAACACAAAATCGCAATAAAGAAGGAATGACTGGCATCAGATATTTATTGTGAGTAGACTTCAAAGGGAGTAGGATAGAAGAGAAAGTCGTGATAATTGGAAATAGAGATGCATGGAGGGGAAGTATAGAGAAGAAAAGGGATCAAAAAGGGAAGCCTAGAATGTATGACTTTTGGGATTAAAGGGCCGAGGTACCTTTTTACTGAAGGATCCCCTACCATGGGTGCTGTCTGGACTGAGTTCTGTTCTAGGGGAGCCTGGGTTCTAATGAAAGGGGGAGAGACTCCCTTTTATCAAACTTTGCTACCTTAAAGGACTATTTAAACTTCCAATTTTGTCAGTCAAATCCTAAAAAAAAAAAATTATAAGAAATTTAAATTGGTTCAGCAGAGGAGAGTGCTAGAAAAGGCAGAAATTTTCTCTTTTCAAGTCTCTGTAAGGTTAATTTTAATATTTATACAAGATCATCAGGACAAACAGCTCTGTGACCTGTACATAAGAAGTCAGGCAATTTCTGGAAAATTGAAATTTCCAAGTAAAGTTGTTTGAGATGTATAAAAATCTACACTAAGCCAAAGAACATTACTAGGGACCCCAAAATGCAAGATTTTTTGTGGACTCGGGTTGTAGGTAGACTCAAAACTAGACATTAGTTGGATCTTAGCAATCCTTTAAGTAAGCTTCTCTGGAGGATCTCTAAGATCAATATGATTACAGTTTTAGTTTAGACAATAAGCCATGTAAAGCCAGATATCAAAAATAGATATAGATAATAAAGTGTTTTTCCATGGGTTCATGTCTAGATTCTTGTTAAAAATGAAGGAGTAGAGAGATCTCCAATGTACAATGTCAATCAGGTATACAATGCGTAGTTATTGCATACATATAAGAAATACTGAACATGCAATATTCACAAGTAAGCATTGAGAGACAAAATAACAGTTGTCTGATACTTTCTATATCGTGGTAAGAAGTTGAGATTTAAATCTCTTTGAAATGGGGGAAAAAAGTGTTTAAGAATCCTGAACAGAAAGTACTATATTTCACCTTGGCTCTGTACTGTCCATCCTCAAATTTCTTTTCTAGTGGCCAGTCAGACCAGGCTTGGGCATCTCCTCTTGTTAGTAATTCTCTTCTCTAATACAATAATTTCCCCACCTCCAGTCAGCTTCTCCTATTGGTCACATGAACCTAAACTTATCAAACTTACACAGAGTTAACTTTAAACATAAATGTGTCCTAACACAAGCTCAGTATTTTTTTTGCTGGGTTTTTTTTGTGTTTTTTTTAATCTCAAGAGAGTTATAAAAAAGTAGAAGCAGAGGTCACAATCAAGCTTACTTAACTAAGTACCAGTTCTAACTAACCCATGGGAACCTTCTGCATGCTTCTGGTTTGAAGAATTTTCTTTCCCATTTTCCCATGTGGAAAATTCCAGAGTCGTATATATGATGCCACCTGGTGGGAAGAAGGAATGAAAAACCATCTCTGACTTCAAAGTTAGGAAACTACTTTTGTAGTTTCCCATATCTTTCAATTGTTTCTGCTATAACAGCAACCCTAGGACTTGGCTCATTGACATATTCTCTGATTCCTCAGTAGCTTCATATGTCTTGTCACTACCAAGCATCTTTTGACATACATTCACTTTTTTTATAGAAAATTGAAAGTATTTACCTTTTTCTTCTCACTTTTTCTAACCATTAAATAACAATATTGAAGATAAAATTTAAAAGTTGACATCTATATAGTGTTTTAAAGTTTGAGAAGTATTTTAATATAGAGAAAAATAGTTAGCTTATAATATCAAATGGGTTGTGCTGCTGACAGATATGCATAGTAAATTCAGAGATAAATATAGAGGTGCTAGTTAGATGGGTAGAGAACAATGACTTACCTACCTTAACTTTTCTTCTAACTTGAATTAATTTTCATAATCCAGAAAAATATATTATGAATTTCTAGTGTTGTCAAATAGTAGTTTGGGAAAGAAGAGGAGCTTTCTACCCCAGATATAAAAGTATGTGTGTATGCATACATACATAAATACCTATGCATATATATGCATGTTCACATATATATACACAAGCATACATATACATACACACACATTTATTTAATCTTAGCTAACCTAGCTTTTGTTAGCTAGATATGACAATTAAGTGGAAGAAGATAGCAAACTATTCTTATCACTGATAAATTTTCTAACCCCCAGGGTATAATGCATTAGAACTGAGATTATCAGTAAATGTCTCTGAAAAGATGAAGTCCAGAATTTTGCAATAAGGAACAACACAATATAGACTACATAGCAAATCACTACAAGATTATCTGAGACCAATCAGGAAGTGATCAACAGGAATTCTCTCTCCCAAAAGTCTCTATGAAGTGATTTGTCAGATCTATAGGAGGAGAATCACAGTAGCAAACATAAATTGGGGGAGAAGGTTTAAAATCCAAGATAGGGGCCAGCAGAGCATTATGCAGGTGAGATTATATCTACAACAACAACTAGCAATGGACAGAGCATGATGTAGAAAGGTTAGGAGAAATGACAATAAAACAATTCATACAGCTATTTTTCTTTTTTGTTACAGTTTCTAATACACTTGAGATACAATAATGAAATAGAGTATAATTATTCCAAGACAGGGCAGCATATTTCCCAGAAAATCTGGCCCATAGCTCTGGAAGGATTAAAGGAGAAAGGCAGGTGCTCAATAGCAATGAACCCTGTAGGTAGTACTGAGTCTATGAAGGATTATGTTGTGTGATAGAGGTTGGCAAAAGATCCTAAGACACGAAGCACATGGACTGTGGTCTCTGAACTATGGAAGGAAGGAAGCAAACTCTCCCTGGATGTCAGCACCCTAGGAAAAAGACTCAATTGACTTACCCTACTTAGGTCTTCTTAGAGATGTTTCTTACAGGAAGAATCAGGAGTCTTAATTAGAGAATATGGGAAGAATATGATGTAAAGATATTTCAGATAAAAGAATTTCCTAGCAATAAAGTGAATTTGAGAGTTGAAAGGGAAAGGATCGGGAGAAAAGAAAAGAAGAGCTATCCTGGATGTGAAAGACAGTATGAGAGAGATATCAGAAGGAAAGGATTTGTGCCCTAGCCTATGTAAAATGAAATATAATAGTGACAGGAATGTGAACTGAGAAGTTACCCTTCTCTACTGAAATAGTCTGGGGGAAAATTTAAGACTGATTCTACTGTCCTGACTCCAAGTTTAGTGTTTTTCTACTATATAATGAATGCAGAATCTCACATATTCAAAGGCAGCATGGTAACCAATTTTAAAGATTTTTTTGGAAGCATTGAGAAATTGCTGATGAAAGGGAGAAATGTAAGGAAATCTAGATTACATTTTAACTTTGCCATCAATTTCTGTGTAAATTGGACCTAAAGAATGTCCTTTAATGAATGGGGAGAAGATCTCAAATATTAATGAAGCTAATTATGACCTCGGGTCTCCATTTTATCATCTGTAAAATTAGAATGTTGGATTAGATCATTTCAAAGGACCAGTCTGGGTCTAAAATTATATCAACCAAATTGTTTAATAACCTGTCCTAGAAATTTACTGAGGATAGATAATAATTTTATCATTCAATAGTTTATATCACTGATTCTTCTTCTTTAGAAAAATTGGAACTTGAAACCATTTTCAGTCTACTGGAATCTCTTTCATTCTCTTTAATTTCTCAAAGATCATTGATAATAGCTTTGTGACAGCATCTAGAAATTCTTTTGTGTGCTTGCTATAATATAATTCAACTGGGCCTAAAAATGTGAACTCATTTAAATCAGGTAGCATCTTTATTTACAATTTTTCTTACCTATCTTGGATTTTTAAACCCTCTCCCCCAATTTACAGTTTTTGCTTTTGTGGTTCTTCTCCTATATTCTGACAATTCTTTCTCAGTTTCTTTTGCTGGAAAATCATTTATGGCATTTCATCTAACTGTGGGTAGACCTTCAAAGCTCTCTTTACTTTTTTTTCTCTTAGTGAACTTAGCAACTTACATAGATTTAATTGTAATTTCTAAATGAATTACTTCATTATGTGTGTATATACATATATACATTTCTAGTCAAACTTTGGGTGGGTTCAAATTCCACATCATCAACTGTTTAGTGGACAATTTGAAAGGGATGTACTTGAGTTATCTTGAACTCGAAACAGAATTCATTATCCTTCTCCCAAAACTTATTCATCTCCTAAGCTTAACTATTTCTTTTGAGGATGTTACCATCCTCCAAGTCATCCAGGTTCAAAATCTTAGTGATATTGTCAAATCTGTACTCTCACTCACCCCATATAATCAATCTTTCCTTAACTTTTAACACTACTACCTTCACAATGCTCTCCCCCCATCCTTCTTTCTATGCACACTATCAACACCTATTGTAATAGCTTCCTAAATAGCCTCAGGTCTCTTCTCAATTAAATCCATTCTCCTCCATACAATCTCCATAGTGATTTTCCTAAAACATAGATCTGACCAGTGCTTCACTCATTATTAACTAGCTCTAGGAATAAATATAAACTCTTCTTCTACTCATTTCATGTCTTTCATAATACAACTACAACCTATCTTTCCAACTTTATCACATTTTATTCCTTTTCTACAATCTTTGATCCAGATCTTCTAACCAATTCTCATGCACCCCACTCCATTTCTTAAAGAAATACATTAAACAGGGTCAGAATCAAAATGGTGTTATGGAGGCAGGAATTTCCAGAAGTTCTTCCCTAAAAAATTCCAAATGCTGTAAAATTATGACTCTAGCCAAATTCTAGAGTGGCAGAACCCACAGAAAGACTGAGTGAAACAATTTTCCAGCCCAAGACAACTTGGAAAATCTGCAGGGAATGTCACTTCTACTAGGACAGGGGTTGGAAAAAGTCACAGAGTAGACTAGGCTGCAGCCACACTGTGCTGAAGTTAACCAGCTCCAGTCTTCCAGGAACAGCCTACCAGGCACCTGAGTCCCTGGGGGCATCTGGGCCCATGGCAGCAGAAGTGGTTTCCAGACCTCCTAGCCTAGGGGTTGCCAGGGAAAACTTATAAGATCATGAGGAAATCTCTGCTCCATCAGAGTGAATGGGGAACCCAGGATAGCTCAGGTATGAGGGCAGCCCTGTCCTGGGAACCTGTAGAGTCACCCAGCAGCTGCTTCCAAAGCAAATGGTAAGGGAGTGGGGAGAGACCTTAAAGGTCTCTCTGTTATATCTAGGACAGGACTCTGCTGCCTTGCTCATAATCAGATCCAGGTCACAGTCTAGGACTCCCTACTAAAATAAGAGGAGGGACCCTCCTCATAGCTCCAGGGCTGAGAAGAGTGCTTGTGATCATCCACAGACCAGAGTATAGGCCAGGAGAGCATAAGCCTCTCATAAGACTTTAGTAGTTAAGTTAAAATCAGATCATGGGCTGAGAAAATGAATAAACAACAGAAAAAAAAGTCTGACCAAAAATAATTATTTTTGTCCCATGGATGATTAAAATATGCACCTAGAAATGACTAAGTCAAAATTTCTTTATCTAAAGCCTCCAAGAAAATAGGAACTGGCCTTAGGCTATGGAAGAGTTCAAAAAATACTTTAAAAACATGTAAGGAAAGTAGAGGAAAAATTGGGAAAAGAGTGGAGAGTGATGCAGGAAAATAATGTAAACCAAGTTAGCAGCTTGGTGAAAGAGATACATAAAAAACAAACTACTGAAGAAAACAGCATGTTAAAAACAGTTTAGGTCAAATGGAAAAAGCAGTCCAAAAGGTTAAAGAGGAGAAGAATGTCTTAAAAAAGCAGGATTGAACAAATGGAAAAAGAGATAAGAAAGCTCTCTTAAAATATCTCCTTCAATTATAGAATGGAGCTAAAGTAAGCTGATGACTTTGTGAGAAATCAAGAAACAATAAAACAAAACTAAAAGGATGAAAAGCTGGGGGGAAATGTGAAATAGCTCATTGGACAAATGACTGACCTGGAAAACAGATCGTGAAGACATAATTTAAAAATTTGGGGGCTTCCTGAAAGTCATTACCAGGAAAAAAACATCATTTTTCATGAAACAATCCAGCAAAATTGCCCTGATATCCTAGAAGAAGATGGTAAAATAGAAATTGAGAGAATCCATCAATCACCTCCAAAAAGATCCCAAAATAAAAACTCCAGGGAATATTATAACCAAATTCCAGCAAGTAAAAGAGAATATATGACAAGCAGCCAGAAAGAAACAATTCAATTACCATGGTGTTACAATCAGGATTACACAGGATTTAGCTGTCTACAATAAGGTTTAGTAGGACTTGGAATATGATATTCTAAATGGCAAAAGAGCTTGGATTACAATCAAGAATCAAATACCCAGGTAAACTGAACATCCTCATTCAGAGGAAAAGATGGATATTCAATGAAATAGGGGACTTTCAAACTTTTCTGTTGAAAGGACCAGAGCTGAACAGAAAGTTTCTTCAAGTATAGGATTCAGGTGAAGCATAGGGATGGTCAATGGGAAGGGCAAATTATGCTTTGAATTCTTACTTGTCTTTTAAAATATCTAAGCTACCTTCAGACTCATTTCAAATATTACCTTCTATATGAGACCTTTACTGATTCTCCCAAAATTAGCGTACCAGTTCACCTCCAATGGATTATATATATATATATATATATATATATATATATATATATATATATATATCTTGCTATCTATATACATTTTCTCCCATGATAGAATATAAGGTCCTTGAGGTTAAGGTCTTTTACTTTTGTTATAATATCTTAGGTGTCCAGGAGACAATGTCTGACCTATTGAGACTGAGATCAGGAAAAGGATAATGTCTAAACCTGCAACTTCACAATATAGGAAATTCCTTCTATCAATGAAGTTTAATGCCTTTTCTGAAATTTATAGTATTAGAAAATTGCTTGTAGCCCCTAAGAGAGCTGGAGATTTGCTTAATTTCACAAGAAATATATGTGAGAAGAAGGTCTTGAATTTGAACCTTCCTGGCTTTGACATCCCCTCTATCCATGAAGTTACATTGACTTGGCCTGGCTCATTGTAAACACCTGATAGCTTATTGACTGATATAATTAACTTTACCCTTGCTAATTTATTTTTTTCTAAGAAAAATGAATGAAGAGTTATGCCTTTTCACTATTGTTATAAACATACTGTCTTCCTCCTAGGAAAAGATCTCTTCTTACTATAAACATTGGTTCATTGCATATGTTACCTCACTACAGCTTTAGTTTATCAATAAATTAAAATTATATAAAGTCCTTGTAACTTTGAGCTGTATTCCTCAACTTTGAATCCATAAAAAGTAGGTTAGCCTAATTTGCTATTTCTCACTTTTTCTCCAAATCAAAACATAATCTTTCCTTTCCAGGCTGCCTCCATGCATGAATTATAGGATTTTTTGCATGTCCTAATTCTGTCCTCACAATTTCTTAAATTTTTCTCCCCTCCTCTTCTTTTTTTTGGTGGAACTTTGAATGGTCTAATGAAACTAACTTTTAATAATACATATCAGAAAACCTGATAAGGTTATAGATTGATAATGAAGGAATTGCCCTTTATTTTTAAATGACTTAAAGTTAGCTTGCTTTATGAAGGCCTGCAGAAATGTTGATGTAGTTTTCAACTTTGATTTTAAATGCCCTCACCAAATAAGATTCTGTTCCTTTATTTGCCACTAGAAAATTCTGGGAGTTGTGCATGGATAACTTCCTTTGTCACCTATTCAAATTTCTCAGTCTCATGTTGCATCTTGTATATTATTTAAAGATAATTTAAAATTCCCATATATGGCAAAATATATTGAAACTTTCATTTCACCTCTTGCACCTCATGTCTGTTCTAGCTAATTCACATCTTTGTTTTGGGATGAAACTATTAAACTGCAATATGAAGCTAAGCACAGCTGACAAGGAGAGGTGTATAAGTCAGCAGTTTTTGCCTGCCGAGAAGGGAGTGCAAAAGTTTTCAAATTCATGTTCTAGATATGAATTATCCTGAGTATTGTATAGTAGTCTATTTCAGTAAACTTAAAAGGAAATTAGAAATATATTACGGATGAAAATAAATAACCCAATAACAATGCAATCTCAAAAACGTACATTTGCTTATCATTGCATAAGTAATGGAAAAATGAGGCCTAATTCTAGAGAAACATTTCTGCAGATCCTATAGAGAAGAAGGAAATTAATCCTTGATTTTATATATTCAACTGAAAAATTTTACCCTTGTTAGGATTCTCCAGATGACTCGATGGTAGAATTGGCCAGAATCTTGGCAATAACTGATTTTTACTCTATCCTACATGATATGTGCACCAATAATAGGAATAAATAAGGTCAAGAGAAATGAGAACTATTCAGAGATAGAAAATTATTGAATTGATATCACAAAAGAATTCAAGAAGGGTTTGCATCCAATTGTGGATGAATATTCTTGAATGATATCAAACTGAATGATATTAGAAAAAATATCTCACTCTGTGTGGGAGGCAGTGAACTGTCCATCAGCTTAGTAGATACAACAGAACTGAAAAGGACATTACTTAATTAGAGAAGGTTATCAAAATATAGAATAATGTTGAAGAAAATAAGTGCAGAGTCAATTACCTCGAGAAGACAGAAGAAATGTCCCAAATTAATATGTTTCCAATAACTTGTGAAATCAGTCAGGATAACAATGACAATTTAACCAAATTATTTGCATGATACTGTGTAGATCCAAAAAAGAATTAATCGTTTTTCATTTACTTTATCTTCTTAAGTCTGTATATTGCCTTTATGATTAGGTGTATATACTAGAGCTGCCATTTCATCAATATAGAGCCCTCCCAGATGTGGATATTTCCTCTTCCAACACATGTAAGCACATTTTTGTTTCTAATTTTTATATTTTAGAGAGCGCCATACAGTACTGAGAAGTTGTGACTTGTTTAAGGTCACATAGTTGCACGTGTCAGAGGTATCATTGAACCCAGACCTTCTTTGATCCAAAGTCAAATCTATATCTACTATGCCTTACTATTTGTAATATCTTTGTAACAATCCCCTGAACTCACTATTCCAACTTCTACAAATATTAGTAACTTGGGTCTCCAGAGGGCAATGAACACTTCTGAAAATCCTAGGGATAACCTTGAGAGATTATTGTTTGATGATAATCGCTATCACTTATATAGCACTTTGAAGTGCTAAAGCATTTTATATTTCCTTAATTCTCCTTTAAATCTCATGATATTGATACCCAATTTTACAGAAGGAGAAAATGAGAGAAAGTTGGGTGACTTACATACTTCAGATCAAGCAGCTAAAGAGTGTCTGAAGCAGAATTTGAATTCTGATCTTCCTGACTCCACAGATAGCAATTTAGCCATTGTTTCATCTCACTGTCTTATGGTATTGTCATTCATTATTCTCCAGTCAATGTGTACTAAAAATGATTTTATCAGTTGCTATTTCCCCAATATCATTTAATCAATGATATTTATTAAAATACTTATTGATAAAGAATAGAAAAGTCAAAAGTATAAAAACTTTTACTTAAAAACATGAAATGTATTAGCCATTCTTGGTTCCTGAGAAGAATGGTTTTAAACTTAAAGTGGAAGGTACAAATGACCCCACCTAACCCAGGCATGTAATACTTTCTGACCCTAGTAGTCCCTTTTTCCGATTCTGGAAATCATATAGCCAATGGATAAGTTGTTCCTTTGCTCAGATACACTACAGCCACCAGTTTTGGAATCGCTCAGGGTTCTTCCTATCTTTCAAAGTACTTAATTAAAGTTATAACTAGTTCCATTTTGTCTCTGGATATTCATTTCTCTAATAATAGGTATCAAAGTCTTAAGACACATGGTGGCAAGTAGGGAGTTAAGTTAGTCAAAGTCAGTCTCTCCTCATGGTAGCCCAAGGTAGTTCTTCATCCCTTAAAAAAACAACCAGGGAAAATTATAGCAGAAAAAGGCTAAGGAAAGGGAATATTAATTCTTTTGATGAGAATTCAGTTTTGGGTGTGTTGTTAGTCTTTCTGGTTATAAAGCCAGGTTGAAAATTACTTCATATTAAACATCACCTGTCTTCCAGTCATTTATAGTTAGAAGGTGGCACTCAAAGTGTCTGATTGGTTCTAAGCAAAGTATATGACTTATTCTCTCTATAACCTCCTGGAAAATAACATATCAATGCTTGTCCTTAAGAATGGGGCTTCAAGGATAATGATCATTGTCGGAAGGGATGTGGGAAATCTGGGACACTATTACACTGTTGAGGAAGCTGTGAACTCATCCAACCTTTCTGGAAAGCTATTTGGAACTATGCCCAAAGGGCAACAAAAATGTGCATACCCTTTGATCCAGCAATACCACTACTGGGTCTATATCCTGAACAGATGAAGAAAAAGGGTAAAAACATTACTTGTACAAAAATATTTATAGCAGCCCTGTTTGTGGTGGCAAAGAATTGGAAATTGAATGAATGTCCATCAATTGGGGAATGGCTGAACAAATTGTGATATATGTATGTAAGGGAACACTATTGTTCTATTAGAAACCAGGAGGGATGGGATGTCGGAGAAGCCTGGAAAGATTTGCATGAAATGATGCTGAGTGAGATGAGAAGAACCAGAAAAATACTGTACACCCTAACAGCAACATGGGAGTGATGTTCAACCCTGAAGGACTTGCTCATTCCATCAGTTCAGCAATCAGGAACAATTTTGGGCTGTCTGTAAAGGAGAGTACCATCTGTATCTAGATAAGGAGCTGTGGAGTTTGAACAAAGTGCAAGGACTATTCCCTTTAATTTAGAAAAAAACAGATAGCTTATTGTCTGATCTTGTTACCTCTTAGACTTCTCTTCTCTTTAAGGATATGATTTCTCTCTCATCACACCCAATTTGGATCAAGGTACAACATGGAAACAAAGTAAAGACTGACAGAGTGCTTTCTGTGGGGGGGAGGGGGGAGGGAAGCAAGATTGGGGGAAAATTGTAAAACTCAAATAATATCTTTAATAAAAATTAATTTAAAAAAAAGAATAGTGCTTCACCTGGAAGGATTTGCATGAACTGATGCTAAGGGAGATGAGAAGAACCAGAAAAACATTGTACACCCTTACAACAACATGAGGATGATGATCAACCTTGATGAACTTGCTCATTCCATCAATTTGGGGCTGTCTGCAATGGAGAATACCATCTGTATCCAGAGAAACAACTGTGGAGTTTGAACAAAGACCAAGGACTTTTACCTTTAATTTAGGAAAAAAAACTGATATTTTATTGTCTGATCTTGCTATTTCTTATACTGTATGTTTCTTCCTTAAGGATATGATTTCTCTCTCATCACATTCAATTTGGATCAATGCATACCATGGAAACAGTGCAAAGACTGGCAAATTGCCTTCTATGGGAGGTGGGGGGAGGGAAATAAGTTTAGGTAAAAATTATAAAACTTAAAATAAATAAAATCTTTTTTTTTTTTTAAAAAAGGAATGGGGGGTAGCTAGGTGGCGTAGTGGATAGAGCACCAACCCTGGAGTCAGGAGTACCTGAGTTCAAATCTAACCTCACACACTTAATAATTACCTAGTTGTGTGGGCTTGGGCAAACCACTTAACCCAATTTGCCTTGCAAAAACCTAAGACCTAAAAACTAAAACTAAAACTAAATAAATAAATGAATGAATGAATGAATGAATAGATAAGTAGATAGATAAATAAATAAGTAAATAAATAAATGAATGAATGAATGAATGAATAAGAAATGGGGCTTCACTGGTCAGTGTCCCTTTATACTTTGTCTATATTTTGTATGTATTCATATGTTCATATGATTTTTCCCTGTGATATTACATGGGCTTCTTTCGGGTGGCATCTATTTCATTTGTGCATCCTCTGAGCTTAACACAGTATTTGGAACAGACCATATGATGAATAAGTGCTCCTTTTATAGATTGCTTAATTGAGAAAAAAAACAAATTCAGTCTAATTTTTGCAAGTATACAATAACAATGAGAAAAATATAATACTTAAAGGCGAATAGTATTTTTTTTATTTTTAACCCTGTCATTTTTTTAAAAAATCAAACTGCTTTTCATTAGAATTATTAATGCAATTAATTGACAGTCAATTATACCAGTGAATGAATTTCACACATCTTGAACTTTACAACAGTGATTCAGGTTTACTTAATAATTTCGCAAACTGATATATGTTCTGGCATTTGCAATCAAAGCAAAGAGTCTAACATCCTCAAATGATTATCTTCAACCATAGATAAATGACATTTCAATAGTTCAAAAATCTATAATATTGGTAATATGAGTACTTCCAATGATAAAAATGACTTCCATTCTGTAACTTAGCTAATACTACTCAAGAGTTTCTATGGGCTTAAAAATAAATTCATACCCCTATGACAGATCAAATGATGAATGTCTCTTAACTTACCCAGACTAGTTTAGAGAAAATAAAATAAAAAACTTCTCTCCAGACAAGGTTTTGTTTTTGTTTTTGAATGTGGGATATATCTGCTTGGCAGAGACAGAGGGACCCAGGAAAAGCTAAAGCTTTATATGGCATCTGAAGGCTTTCTTTCTCACAACAATCAGTATCTTGGAATCTATTACCCCCCCAAATAAAAATGTCTAAAAGAGGTCTTTCCTCATAGCATCCTGGAAAAGCAACATTCCAGGAGAAAAGAGACCCAAGTTCTCCTCCTGGCACTACCACTAACTAAGGTCCCTCAGTGTTGGTTAAGTTTCTTCTCTGGGCTTAATTTTTTTTAATCTGAGTAAATTGAAGTAGTTGACCTCCAAGGTCTCTTTCTACTAAAAATTATGATTCTATTCTACTCCTTCACAAAGTTTTTATTTTCTCAACCAACTCTTACTTCCCAAACCTCATTAGGGTAACATGCTAACCCTCTTTTCCTAGGTCCTGTTCCTTTCCATCTTACCCAGTGCCAAAACACAGAGTACTTAAATCACTTAAATTGTTGTGATTTTTTTTTCAAGTTGTAGGTTTCACTGTTTTCTTATACCTAAGACAGATTTAGGAAATAATGATCTGCCACTTATAGTTTTAGTGTTTTTAAGTAAATAAGAGGCAGTAAATAATACCTGTTCTCCTAGCTTGTTGATACTTGAAATCCTGCAAGTAAACATTAAATCTTTTGACCTAATGCTAATCTTTTTAAAAATAAAATGCAGATTTCCATAGACAAAGCAAAATATTAGGCCTTATCATATACTTTAATATGAATGGCTCTGTCATTCCCTTAGAGTAGTTTTCTAAAAGTGGAACCAAGGACAGCATTTATATTTACATTTCTGTAATTCATTCACAAAATCTGATGGATGGTGGAACTTCATGAGCAATGTCACCTCACAAAATTCCAAGAAGCAGTGGAAGGAAAACAAGTTTTAAAAAAGCTTGGCTAGAGACCCAAATAAGAAAAAGGTATCCCAAAGACAATTACAGATGAAGCTGGAAGTATAGTATACAAAAGATAGAAAAAAATCTGTAAAAAATTTTAATTAACTTTTTTCCCTGTAAAAAATAGTAAAGCCATTATAAATATGGATGTGATTAATGACAAAATAGAAATGGTATTGGAGAGAATAAAAATGGATAAAAGAACTAGACTAGGATAATAGATATGGATGATAGACTCCTCTGAGCAGTCTACTCTGCTCCTGGGCAGCTCCTTCCAGACTGGGTCAAACAAGAAACTCTGCCACTTACCAAGGTTGCTGGGGTAATCTGTTCTATTTTTCTAAATGGTCTCCAGGGCACACTTTTTTTTTTAATTTAAGGCATGGAGTTAAAGTGACTTGCCCAAGGTCATGCAGCTAGGCATTATTAAGTGGCTGAGGCCAGATTTATTTCCTCCTGACTTGAGGGTCAGTGCTCTATCCACTATGTAACCTAGTTGACCCCTGTGCCACCTTGCTGCCCCCAGGGCTCACTTTTAAAGGAAAAATAAACTCTTCCCCACCTCATCCACAGGCTAAGGGACACTAAATTTTCTTCAATTAGAATGCTTTAAAAGCTCTTTCAACTAGAACAATGAAATTTAGTTAAGGATTAGCAGAAATCCCTTTGAATCCCAAAGCTTTAGTTCTAGGATTCATAATCAGTCTTGATGTAAGAAATGGGAGATTCTTTCTTCTCTTCAAACAATTGTTCCTGCTCAAAAGCCTTTCTCTCATAATTCCCAATTCTTTTAAAGCAGTGGGTTTTCTCACTCCTGTGGGAGTATCTGAGACTTTTTTAAAATTTAAATTTAAATTTTGGAGGTCCCAAGGTCAAAACAGATCCCTTCAAATTTAAATTTTAGCCTTTTTGCAAGGCTCAAGTCTCTGAAAATTGGAGTTTAGGATTATGCAAAGAACAATTGAAAAGCAGGTGGCAGGCACAAAAAGACTGCAGGAAAGGCAATGTAAAGGATAAAATTGGAACCAATCTATAACTAGGGGAAAAATTATGTACTAGTTACATAACAATGAAAAATGATTGATTTTCAGTCCACCTTTTCTAATCATATCCACACAGTGTCAAGAGAGCACAAGGAAGGACCTCTGAGCATTAATAATAAACCAGAGCTAACAGATAAAATGAAGCAAATGAGTGTTGAACAATACAGATAGATGTGGATGGGTTGCAATATACATTTTTGAATGTAATATTCTCATTGATATGACTGATGATGGTTTTGTTTGTTCTTCATTCTTGAAGAAGACCATGACATCAGGGAACTGATGCCATGACAAGCATATGAATTGGATTTGAGTGAGGGGATGCTGTGCTCAGTCAGCAACCTCACATTCTCCTCCAGAACCATCTCTATACAGTGACCAGATATGAATCAGGAGGACAGGAGATGGCTCTGAATGCAAGGCAATCAGGAATAAGTGACTTGGCTAAAGTTACATAGCTAATAAATGTCCAATATCTGAGTCCAAATTCAAACTCCCATCCTTCTCATTCCATGGTTGGTGCTCTATTCACTGTGCCACCTAGCTGCCCTTTGATATGATTATATATCCATTGGAATGGTAAGTACTGATTTTTGATAGGAAGAATAAGAGTACTTGAGGGTAGTGAATATCTGAAGGGTGAAAGTGGATATAAAAATCTGTCAAATTGCCAAATTTCCTGGATTCTTAAATCCTCATCCTTTGCCTCTTTGCAGCACTTGATCTTTTGAACTCTCTTCCTATAAACTCTCTCTTTTCTGGGTTATTGTGACATTACTCTTTCTTGATTGTGTCTTATTAGTACCTCTTTTCCTTTGCTAAGTCTTATTCATTCATACTGAGGCTCTGTCCAAGGCCCCCTTTCTCTTCTTGCTAAACTCTCTAAATAGATATCATCAACTCCCATAAGCTTAGTTATCATCTCTGTACTAATGATTCCAAATTTAAATAATACCTAATCTCTCCCTTAGCTCCAGCCTCACATCATAAACCACCTATTGTATATTTTGAAATGGATTCCCATAGATATCTGAATTCAATGTATCTACACAGAACTCATTACATTTCTAATTGAACCCACCTAAAGGGCACTATCACTCTCATAGTTACCCAATTCCAAAACCTTAGTGGCATCAGCTCCCCATTCTCACATAATCAATCCTTTCTACCTCATTTATGCCCTTCTCTCTACTCATATAGCCACAATCCTAGTTGAAACACTCATAACCTCTTTCCTGGACTATTTTTTCTCCTATTAAAATCCATCCTCCATTCAGCTGACACAGTGATTTTTGCAAAGTATGGGTCTTACCTTGTCACCCTTCTATAGAATAAAATCCTTTATGTGAATTCTTGTTAAGTCTACGGTCAATATCTTTTACATACAAAGTTCTGCACAACCCGGACCCAACCTACTTTTCCAATATTGTTACACATATTACACAATTCTTCTCTGAATAGTATATAGTCCACTCATCCTTACATACTTAGTGTTCCTTCTAAACAACATTGCATCTCCTGTCTTCTTGGCTTTAAATTGTCTCCTATAAATGGAATGTCCTTCCTTCAACACAAATGTCAGCTTCTATAATTGATTTTTCCCAGACTAGTGTCTTTGGTTTCCATCTAAGTGTTCTTTTTCTCTTTCTCTCTATTCAAATATGTACATATATACAAGTATATATATATATATATATATATATATATATATATATATACACATATATATATATATATATAAACATTTCTATACGGATATGTGTTGTCTCCCCCATTATAATTTAAGCTTTTTAAGGACAAGGATTGTTTTCTTTTTAATTTGAATCTCCACAATATAACACAATGTTTGGCACATATTTTTCTTTAATAAATTGATTTATGATCATGCTTTTTGTGGAAGATAAACCAAGCAGCTAGATATACAGAACTAATATATATTTGTTATTATTATTAGTGATTATAGCAGTCATAGCATTAGTAATAGCATGTAAGAGTAGACAAACAATTGCACAAAAACACCTTTTAAAATTTCTGATAATCCCCAAGAAGATGCATGGAATCTACTGTGGGAAGAAACAAAAGATAGAGGCCTCTACTGACATTCCTGCCACCAGAACAGAGCTCGTATTTTTCTAATATTGGTTCTGAGAAACAAGCTGTGAATAGTAATATGTGGACCTTTTATAAGCAAATATAATTTTTATTTTTCACTTTAGATCTCCTTCAGTTCTGACTTTTCTGAATTCCTCATTTTCCTTGATTAATATTCCTAGGTAGTTACTTGAAGAATGTAAGAACTATAGTAGCAACAGATAGTTTAGGATTATTTGAAAAGCTATACATTTTCCCCAATTAGATTCATCCTGATCTTCACCTAAGATTCAGTTCTGAATCCAGTTCCCTGTCCTTTTGTGATATCTGACCCAATTCTACATGCTCATGGTAAAACAAAACACATGAACTTCCCATCCAATTGTATGTCATTTTCTAATTGGAAATAGAAATACATATCTAAGTTTATATATTATATAGTAACCAAACTTTCTCCCTTCATGTTGATACATGAATTTGAACATATAAATTTGAACATATAATGTTCTTGATCTCAACATAATTGACACCATGTAGCTTGGAACAGGAGCATCTGAAGCATATTACTATATTTTGATGACTGTTGTATACCTTAGAGACAACTGTAAGATTTCTCCCAAATCAGAAGAATTAAATAGCTCACCTGTAAACACAGTCCTATAACTATACCCCTGTTCAAGAAAGTCCCTCTAGCATTCCCATAACCACTTGCATATATAAACTTTCTACAGAATCACAAAAGCAAGATCAGTATTTGGGAGATTCTCACCACCAGAAGGTGTATAGATGTATATACAAATAAACAATATAGATCATCTGAAATTATTTCCTTTGCTTATCCATATTATGTATAGATTCTATGTATAATTTATGTGCCTAGCATGGTTCTCTCTCTCTCTCTCTCTCTCTCTCTCTCTCTCTCTCTCTCTCTCTCTCTCTCTCTCTCTATATATATATATATATATATATATATATATATATATACATATACACATATATGTGTGTATATATATATAGGCATGGGTCTCTGGTGGCATAGACAGACGCAGTCTGATGACTAGCTCACTTTATGAATATAGGAAAAACTCAGGGTCATAACTGCACTAACAGCACATTAACTATGGGAGAGGTAGACAGACCCCTAGGGTGCTGCTGAGATGAGGTACTCTTTCCTCCATCTCTGAGAAGGACAACAGATTAGAAATATATCTATATGCCCATTGCAATTATTAATGGAACAGGTGATACATTCAGAACAAAAGCCACTTCTCTTATCACTCTTAAGGAAGAGGGTAGCCCTTAGCTTACACTTGACAGCAGAACTGGTTTTACAAAAAACCATCAAAGATAGCAAATGTTAAGTACATCCATTTATCCAAGGAAAACTATAAATGGAAATTAGAGAAGTTATATGGAATAGAATAATCCAAAGAATACATAAGAGTGAATGAGCTCTTCTGCTGGGAGCAAGATAAGGTATCAGCTCCGACTAAGAGAGAGAGAACAATCACACCCAAAGGAGTCTTTCCAGCAGTCTTTAGAATTTCAAGCAAGACCAGAGACATGATGGGACCATTTTCCTATGCATTTCTGCCATTCCAAAGTCTATCTCTCTTTCCTTCACCTCCCTGGAGTGTCCTCTGTCCCCATATCTCTTGTGAAGTATGTGTAGTGCCAACTCACTAAGTCCCTTACAGAGGTATGCTCAGTATTCTCTCTGCCAATCATGAGTGATGTATGCCCCAGAATACATAGCAGTATGCAAAGAGTTAGTTTCTTAGGAGACCACTGAGGTGAATGTTATATCACTTTTTTTTAAGAAATTGTTTAGGTCTGCAATTTATAGTATTTGTAGTCAGCAAACACTAATTAGACATAATTCCTTGTGTCTTTTTCTAAACCCCTCAATTGTATGATTGAATGTGTTTGGAAATAGATTACATAGCTATAGAAATCATCTATAAAAGATTACATGTAACCTCATTTTTTAAAAATCAAGGATAACAAGTGTACAAAAGCCATTTTCATAATGTTAAGTAACTCAGCATATGACTAATACCCTCTTAGAAAATTTATGCACAGAAAATCATCTGTGAGTTTTACTTTTTTTTGAAATCTTTCTTTCTTTAACATATCTTTAATATTGATTCCTTACATTCTTTGAAATCAAATTATCTCCAAAGAAGCAAAATATATTTGCTGTTAATGAGTGTATTCCCTGACTAGTTGCAAATAGAACTTTTTCATGTATATTATGGAAAATGGATTACAACTATAATACATACATTTTGCTGCTCACAAGGTAATTGTGCCTTGTTTTAACATATGTTTCTAGTCTTACTGGAATGCCATATGCATTGATGTCATCTTCTTATCTTTCAAGTAAATTGGGAAAAAATCATTAGTTTTATTCCCCAACTTAAAAAAAAGAAATAAAGAAATGGAGGGTATAAAGGCAGGAATAGTTACAGACTCTATCAATATGCAAAGAATGTTGAGGAAATGAGAGTGGATATGAAATTTCAGTTCCAGACAAGTTCTGTGCCTGGGGTGACTATTTTCTCTTTTGGCTTGACTGACTTGCGTGATTCTAGGGAAAGGCTTTAGCTTCTGTCTCTGCTTTTCTGACTGTGGTCTGGCAGAGAAAATGTATGCCTCTATAGCATTCCTCAAATAAAAAAAGCCACCCAGTCATAAATAAGATTATAGGAGGCATAGGCAACAGGACTGACCTTTTTTGAAACTTGGGAAAGTTGTTGTGTTGCTTCTAGCACTTCATTAAAATAACAAGGAATCATAAAGTAGGCAAGTAGAAAATTGAAGACAAGAATCAAAGCCAGGGGGATAAGGCTAACATTTTTATTCCTTTTTGGTTTCTCCAAACCAGAAACCTTAGTATCTTGCTGCTAGCATTTTCAAATAACAAATAGTGATTTGTTTATCTAATTTAGAGATTATGCATTCTATGAACCTTCTGTAACCATAATATACAACATTAATTTGACATTGGAGGGGAAGCCAGGTGGTTTAGTAGATAGAACACCTGCCCTGGAGTCAGGAGAACTTGAGTTCAAATTCAAACTCTTGATACTTATTAACTATGTGACCTCTGGCAAATTGCTTAACCTCAATAGCCTCTCACCCAACCCCCAAATGACACTGAAACAGAGTTAAATTGCTTCCTTTTTTAGATCATTGGTTTTTTTTAGTTCAGAAATGTGATTTCATGGTATAACAAACTATCATATCAATGCTAATAGACACCTTCAATTTATTTATTTAGGCAATTTATTATCAGGTTAAATGAGTTGTTTATTTTATGATCATGACTAAATTTGAATCAAGGTCTTCCTAATTTTATCACCAGCTCCCAATCTATTGTACCATGACTGCCTTTAAAGTTTGAAGAACTTTTCCATGCCAATGAAGTTCTCTCTCTTTCTATCTCTCTGTCTCTCTCTATCTCTCAACCTTCTTCATCTGACTCAACATCCTTCTTGCTTCTATCTCTTTGTCTCTTACTTTATCTATCCCTTTGCATGTTTGTCTCAGTCTCACACACACACACACGTACGCACACACACACACACACACACACACACACACACAAACACACACAGACACAGACACACACGCTCAGAAGGCAGAAAGAATTTGGAGTATATCCTGATACCAAGAAAGAGAACACTTTTCTATTCTGCACATTTCTGTCCTATTCATCTGAAAAGGAATGTGTTATAAGGGACCAAGAGTCAAGAGACATAGGTCTTACCTCTGCCACTTTCTCATTCTATAACTTTGATTACATCACTAGAAATCCTAATCTTCAAGTTTCTCATCTCTAACATGAGTTGCTTTGGAGGAGAAGACTCTGAAGTACTTAAATTAAGACAAGTAAATTAATTTTTAAGAAGAATGACAGGAAAATTCATAGATTATCATAAGACATATCTTCAATATCTGCTTCAGATATTTATCATTTTTTAACACTGGTAATATCACTTACCCTCTTTCAGACTCAGTCTTCTTATTGACAAAATGAAGATAATAATAGTAACTAGTTCAAAATATTGTTGTGAGAATCAAATGAGATAAAATTTGTAATATATTATAAATTACATATACAAACATACATTTGCATATGCATATTATATTGGTATGGAGGTATATATATGCACATATACATACACACACACATACACACACACACACACACACATATATATATATATATATATAAAACTTTACATCTTCAAAATGCTAAAAAAAATGCTAGCTATTATAATCTCATCTTTGTCACTTACTACCTGTATGACCTTGATTGCAACACCTAATATCTGGATCTAATTTGAGTGTATATAAGATATCTTCTTAAGGTCTCATTTTGCTCTAAATCTATGAAAAACTCTCAAAGACTTGCTTCATTTGAATCATCATCTAACATCATCTAACATCATCTAACATTTTGATCTTAGTTACCTATAAATTCCCCCAATCTAATTTAGCATGGTCATTAAGCTTAAAAAATTTAAATTCTATGAATGTTCATTTGCCATGGAAGAACTGTACTAGGCATAGGAAGATATAAAGATAAATGCAATACAATACCTACTTTTGTGGAGTTAATAATCTATCTGGATCATATACAAGGAGACTAAGAATTATAGCAAGAATTAGACCAATACAAACACAAAGTACAGGTAAAATACTATGAGAAATTCTAAGGAGAGACTACTTCTGACTATGAGGATAAGGGAATATAAAGGAAGACCTACCTACCAAGTTTGGCATTGAAGGATGGTAAAGATTTCACAAAAAGCAAAGAAGAGAATATTGCTTTTGCTTGCGCAAACAAAAGGTAAAGTAAAGGGTGACTATGATTTTAGAAAAGAGCCCAGGGGTGGTTAGGTGGTGTAGTGGATAGAGCACCGGACCTGGAGGCAGGAGTACCTGGATTCAAATCTGGCCTCGGACACATAATAATTACCTAGCTGTGTGGCCTTGGGCAAGCCACTTAACCCCATTGCCATGCAAAAACCTAAAAAAAAAAAAGTCCAGAGCATATATGAAAGTGAGTAGTATCAGATAAGTCTAAAAAGCAGATTAGAACTTTACTGTGAAAGAGACTAACTATTTGCCAATGTCTAGTCTATCAACTAAATGCAGTTTCAGGTAAATGAAGAGTTTCAGTGGAAAAACAACAACAAAATAAGACCCTTTCAGATCTTCCAAAGAATGACTTTTGAGGATGGTGTATCATCTTCCATCTCCATCTATAGCCCCACACTAATTTAAAGGACTGGGCTGCAGAAGAAACTTGCCTCCAAAATTTGAAAAGTATGTTAAAAGTAAGAAGGAAGATCCTTTAGGGTGAAGTGGCTTCTATTTGTTCACAAAGTTAACCATATTCCTTGTGACACCTTTAGTTAAAAAGGACATATTTATTCCAAATTAATGTGGAATCAAAGTGTCTCTTGATTCCATTGAAGTTTCATTTTTTGATTCAGAATTTTTGTCCTGTTTCATGTACCTACCCCATATTATGATCCTGTTCTAAATTCCAAAGGCTAGTTCCCATTTCCTGATCCCTGGATGGAAAAGAAGAAATGAGGTACAAAACTTAAATGAAAAAATAAAACCTGAATTCAAAGCAATATCTTATTTGTTATGTGACTAGAAGCAGCTTACCTAATTCTCTGAAGTTCCGTTTCTTGATTTCTAAAGTTGAGTTAATAATATTTTTATTTGTAATATCTACTTCACAGGATTGTTCAGAGAAATGTGTTTTGTACACTATAAAGTCCTGTATAAGTTTGAAGGATAAAGATGATGATCTTTCATCTTGCTTATCATCCCTGGCAAGTTCACATCTACATCATTCTAACAACTAACTCAGATCATACTGTCAATGTCAATATGGCCCACCAAAAACTCTAATCCTGTCCAAATGTACTAGACATATAAGTCTGACCACACTGAGCTCAAGAGCTCAAGATGTAAAGGGATAATCCATATAAGTTTATGTTTCTTTTTGAGTATTACAAATGTCTCCAAACTTGGAGCATGCTTAGAATATTTTCTGCTTGCCCCCACTGACCTTGTAGGAACTTGATCAGATGCAGATGTCCTCTGCCTTCTTCTGCCTACCTATGTCTCATCAGAGTGCCCCAGAAAGCTGAGTCAAAAAGAAAAGTCTGAAAACAGTGCCTCATAAAGTAGAAAAAAAATTGACTAGTAATTCTCTTGAAGGGAGCTCTTGAGAAGACAATTTGGGACTCCAATTGGGAGGATGAAAGAGAATAATGGCAGGATCACTGTACCCATCCAACTTTCTACATTGAGTTTAGATTGAAGTAGATGGGTTGTTCTAGAGGACCTTGACTGACTTGGCTCTCCTTTGTGAATGGTTATACAAGATTTGCAAGTGCTGGAAATAAGTGTAGTGTTTACCAGAAAAATTTTAGTTGTTTTAGCAATATCAAGATGAGAATTGAGGTGAGAAATGATCAGCATCAAGAGAGGAATGCCCCTAGAATAAAAATCTAGCTTACTAGCTCGAATGAGAAAATGTTCAGTGCAGAGGTGAAAAGTGAAATGCTTAATTCTAATTAGTATTGCTAATTAATAGCCAGGAGGACTTTAGGTGGTTCGGTAGATAGAGTGCTGGGCTAGAGTCAGGAAGAGTCATCCTTTTGAGTTCAAAATCTGACCTTAGATACAAGAATTTGCAAGTACTTAACTCTGCTTCAGTTTCCTAGTCTGTAAAATGAACTGAAGAAGAAAATGGAAAACTACTCCATATAACTGCCATGAAACCACCAAAAAGGCTCATGTAGAGTTGGACAAAACTGAAAAACAACTTAACTACTAAAAAATTAATAATCTTCTAGCAAGTTGAAATTGTGATTAGAAGAAGCTACCAAATACTGTTGTGTAATCTGTAATATATACTATAAATCTCTAATGCTTAGCATTCCCTTGTTGGAAATGGAATAATATATCTGTTCCATGGCTGATTTATGTTTATATCATGGCTACATTTTTTACTTTCCTTCTTCTTTGGGGAAACCCAAGACACCAACAACTTTACCATGGCTATCAACTTTCTTCAGGAAGTAGTCAATAAATGTGAGAACTGGGGAGTAGTTTCCCTTATTGCGGTTAGGCAATCCCAGAGAAATTAATCCAGAAATTCCTATGCAAAATGCAAGAACTAGATCTTATTTTTTTTATTGTGAGTCCTTGGGTCTCAATGGATCCATTTCCTAGCTAACCTAGCTAGCTAGTGCTAGATGTGTCTGACTTCAAAATAATTTCATACATTTCTTATTGCCCAGGTTATAATCCTTCCATATAACATGGAAATTTGACTCTTTCTCCCATCAAGATAAAGCTTCTACAAGCAGAGAAATGAATTTAAAAAACTGAAGTGAGTCAATGAAGTAAGTACTTGAATTTTAGGGTAAGAAAATTATCTATATCATACATGGTATAGAACATAGCCTCTGTGTTAATAGGTGCACATGATTTAGAGCTAGAAGTTATTTCAATTCAGGATTTGTGGAGAGCATCATGGTAATGAGATGCCCAATGCAGTAGTAAAAGTAATTTTGTTAAAGAGTTAGAGAGCATAAATGAAGGAGAGTTTATGCTTTTAACAGTAAAGGAAAAACTTGATGGGCTAGTTTGGTGGCACCATAGTTTTGATCTGCACAGAAGCTTTAATAAGGTAGCCTAGAGAAGTACTTTTTTATTTAAAATTAAGTTCTTTGTCCGGAAACTGGTCAGCTACTAGATTTTACACAAGAGATGTCACCCACTATTTAGAAGGACATAAGAGAAACCCAGTAGTTGAGTTCAAACACAGGTCACCATTTAACTCTTTAGCAAAATTTCCTATAAGAAACAATATCGTTGCAACCATCTAGTCCAATCTTTAAATTTTATAGGTAAGGAAACTGGGAACCAGAGAAGTGAAATGAATGTCACAAGCTCAAACAAATAATAGATTCAGGACCAAGTGAGTCCTTTCTGACTTTCTTGTCTCCAAACCTAGCATTTTCCCCAAAGACTTCATGTACAGTTTTCATGATCCAATATGATGCAAGTTAACATGTATTTATAAATTGCCTATTATATGCAAAGTATTGTATGTTTGGGTAATGGGGATACAAAGAAAATCATCAAATTATTCTTTCCCTCAAGGAAATTATATTTTTCCTAGAGGATACAGCATATACACAGATAAGGGCATTGAAAATAAATTGAGGTTGGAGAGAACTCTAACAACAGGGTGGGTGGGTCATGGATGGAAAGAAGACTAGAGGACCTCAAGTATATTTAGCAGTTCATTTTCCTCCACATGTCCCATGGAAAGTTTATAGGAAGATATGGACCAAAGTCATACAGGATAATAGGATATGGGTGTGTTGCAATCTAATCTTTGGAGATATTACTATTATTAAATGAGATCACAAATTTAAGTAATAGAGTAAGTATCTATAACAATGGAGCTAGATGTCTGAGATACTATGCTCAATTATGAGAACCACAGTTTCAGAAGGATATTAATAAACTAGATTATGTAGAGGAAAAGCCAGTTAAGTCCTCTCAAGAATGCTATATAAAAATCAGTTTGAAGGAAATTTAAATATTTAGCTTAATAGAGAGTAAACATAAGATGTCATGATATAAAAATTGTCTTCAAATATTTAAAAAGATATCATGTGGGAGAGGGATTAAATTTGTTCTTTTTAGTCCCATAGAGCAGAACCAGAAGCAAGGTAAAGAGGGTCAGAGTTAACTTGGAATATATCTAAGTTTCCTAACAATTAGAGCTATCCCAAAATAGCTCTGTTTGAGCAAGTAATGGAGTCTCCTTCATTACATGTATTCATGCAAAACTTGATTACTTGTTAAGTATGCTCTAGGGAATTTTTATTCATTTATAGCTTGAACTAGATGACCTTCTGAGATCCTAAGATTCTATAAAAATAAGAGAACTTTGCTTACCATCCATTCTCACTTTTTTTACTCTTTCCTCACTTATTTTTTCCCATTTATACTTTCCCCCTAAGTTTGGTTGATTGAGTGAATATGTAATTGGTCTTAGAAAAAAAACAAAATAAAAGAAGCATAATTAAAGTTAGGGATAAAGTGTAGCCAGATAGTTTGAGAGGAAAAACCATTATATTGGGTTTCAATGGAAAGCATACTGGACGAGATGAGAGATTTTTTCTAACTGTGTTATTTTGTGTAAATCATTTGACCTGAGTTCATTTCTTTAGTAATAAAACAATAAGGTCAAAAATATAGCAATACATTTTTAAATATGTTCCCCAAAAAAGAGCAATCAAAGAGGGAAAGGACCAGCATATGTACAAATTTTTTTTATAGCAAAACTTTTTCTTGTAGTAAAAGAACTAGCAACAAAATGAATATTCATTAATTGGTGAATGGATGACAAATTGTGCCATATGATTGTAATGGAATAGTGATCTATTAAAAAATGAACTGATGCAAGGTTCAGTGAGTAGAACCAGGAGGACAATGTGCATTATTATAAAGGAAAACAATTTTGAAAAAGATTTAAAAGCTCTCATCATAACAGTTGCATTCATCACACATTTAGAAGATTGATAAAAAGACATGTTTTCTATATTATCTTAGAAGAGAGATGATTGACAAGGTTCAGAATGGCATACATTTTTAAGCAGAGCAAATGTGTTCATCAGGTTAATTATATTTTTTTGGCAAATGAGAACTTTTATTACATAGAAGGGAGAAAAAGAAAAAAAAAGACTGACAAATTTTTAAAAAAGTCAAAGAATAAAGTAGAAGAAAGTGCTTAAGGATGCCCGAATAGGGGTCTGGCTTTACTACGTTAAATATATATACTTTAAATGCAATAATAGAAATAAACTATTTCACATTTAGTACTTCTTTCTGCTTTTTTTTTAATAAAGAAATGCTCATTATATATGCTACATTCAGCTTTTAAAAAAAGAAAAAATAAATAAGTAAATATGAGACTAGGTGAGGTTTGAATCCTAAATCTTAAGGACCTATTGTCCTTTCCTCTGCATCCCTTGATGCCTGGGTTTTTGTGGGTTGTAGGAGGTGAGCAAAGATTGGGACTGAGGGTGGTGATAAAATACCCTTCTCATCGATTCCATGGTGTCAGAGAGGCCACTCAACCTAATTTAGGACATTGTCAAGGAGGAGTTGCTAGAATAGTTCAGCATAAAGGAAAAAAAAATCATCAGAAATGGCTCACAAATTAGAGCTACGCCTGATCCACACACAAAAAAAAAAACAACATTACCCATCTGAAAGAGAAAATGAGCTTATTGACATTGAAAAATATTGTCACTGCCTTCAATTTCATTAAAACCTCCAACAGGCCAAACAGATTTATGTCTGCTCTCTACATCTCATGGCAAGAGGAGGTAAAAACATCCGTCTACAAGCTCTTGGCCTCTAGACTGTGACAGTGCTGATGGAATATGTGTCTCCTGCAAAGATTTGAACAATTCTGACTACCTGTGACCATTGAGATATTAAGGAGATTGCTTGTAAAAGAGATAAAAATCCATTATGGGATCATGGCTTATAAATAACCAGAGGAAGAAAAAACATTATTTCTAATAATTCTCATAAAATCATTTTTCTTCTTCATATTCTTACCTGGGTGAAAATTAATTTAATTGAATTATTCCTATCTCATAATTACCATGTACAGAGTGTTGGATATAGAAAGCTGTCTTATGAAAAGGTGACAATTATCATTCCAAACATTTTATATTTTCTTAAAATGACAGAAAAGGGAGACAAGTTTGAAATTATCATTTCAAATGAAAATATGTGCAAATGACCATACTGGAAAGGGTCTTGTGCTATTTCCTATTGAACTCTAGTTTCATCTCCAAAGCCTAAGCAACTATTCCCTGAAGCAAGTACATTGGTTTAGATGAACCTCAAAAATTCTCTTCTTGTTAGTTAATTTGACTCTAACCATCATTAGATAATATGCAGCTTAAGTGACTGCTTTTGTGAAGTTTCCAAAAATACAGTTTTTTATAACTCCTTACTGTTTTTGGAATAACAACAGGTAACTATGATGGTAGAATGTTAGTTGTTTTTGGCTTATCTGTTTTGATTGTTTTGATAGTGAGTCATGATTTTATGGCATAAGTTTATAAGTGAAGTATAAATTTAAATAGCTATATCTTACATTACTTCCAGAAGTGGAGCTAACATAATAGAGGTGAGGAAGCAGCTGAACTCTCCCAACATTACACTAATCAACTATAAAATAATTCCTCAAACCAAATTCTGAACAGCAATATCAACAAAACGGCAGGGAGAGACATTTCTCCCATGCAAGAAAAGATCAGAAGGAGAAGTTCATGACACTAGGTTGGGTGCTAGTCTGTATCACATGTATTTGCTACAGCAACTTTGGACCTTGGAGGTGATAAAATCATCAATGGCATTTTCAGGAGCTCTCAAACCAAAGATATAAGGGAATCAGGCAACTAACTGTTCAGAAAGAGACTACAAAATACCCCTGTGTTAAAAACTGGGCCCAGAACAGAATACTGTTTGGCAATTCCATTGCCTATTCCCATTTTTAGGTCACAGATCCAGATCAGAGAGGAACCATTTAAGTCACAAGCAAGCAGGAACACTGAGGAGAACTGCTTTTGGATGCAATGGTTTTAGGACCCTTCTTGTATCAAAGAAAGTATCAAAGCACAGAACAGGAGAGCAGTGACCACATCTTTTTTTTTGGATCATATCAGAATGAAAGTACCAAAAATTTCCAAGTACTCAGAACTAGTTCTGAAACAACACTATTGAAAAAAGTCTAAACCTTGAAATAAGGTTCTATCAGCCCTATTTCAGGTAAAAGAACTCAGGTTTCACATAAAGTTCAAAATAAAGAAATAGACTGAAAAAAATGACCCAATAAAAAAGAAATAGCCTGACTATAAAAAGCAACTATGGTTGTCAAAGCAACTACAAGAAAAACATCAGAATAAAATTCTAATTTGCCATAAGCTTGTTGAGAATTCCTGGAAAATTTATTTTTTGAATCAAATAAAAATGAAAGAGGGGAAAATTGGGGGAAATGAGGATGATGCAAGAAAATTTTGAATAAGCAATTAACAACTTGAGAAAAGGAGGCATAAAAATATTTAGGAAAATAACACCTTAAAAAACAGAATTGGACAAATGGAGGAAAATAGTACAAAACTTCAGTGATGAAAAATAACTCCTTAAAAATCAGAATTGGCCCAAATGGGGAAAAAAGCTGTTTTACAAAAGTTCATTTAAAAAATCCTTAAAAAAAATAGAATTAGCTAAGTGGAAGCTATTGACTCCAGGAGACAACAAGAAGAATAAAGCAAGGACTAAAGAATGAAATACACAAGACAATGTGAAATATTTCATTGGAAAATCAACTGACCTGGAAAATAGATACAGGAGAGATAATTTAAGAATTATCAGGCCTGCTGAAAGCCAAATTCAAAGAAAGTGCTTGAACATTATATTTCTAGAAATTATAAAGGAAAACCTCCCTGATATTTTATCCACTGGTTTAGGATTTTTTAAACTGTTATTCAGTTTCATAAGAATCAAATGACAACAAATTATTATTTAGAACTAGAAAAAAATATCAAAATTTTTCTGGAAGAATAAAAGTTCAAGAATATAAAGTAAAGATAATATATAAAAACAAAGTGTGAAGAAGGATGACTTAGTAGATCAGATTTTAAACTGGATTGTTCAGTTGTTCAGTCATGTCCAACCGCACATGATCCCATACTGTCCATGAGGTTTTCCTGGTCAAAAATATTGAAGTGGTTTGCCATTTCTGCAGTGGATTAAGATAAACTGAGGTTAAATGACTTATCTAAGGCCATACATTTTGTCTGCACAACACCCTGGAAGGTAACTGCTATTATTTAACAAATGATGAAAAACTCTGGATGACTTACCTAAAATCACACAGTCAGTAAATGAATGTGAGAATTTTTTTGTACTCAGATCCTGATGACTCTTCATTCAGCACTCTCTCTGGTCAGTTAACAAGCTGCTTCTAGCAACATTACATAACAGGAAAGAACATAGAATAATGGAAAGAGTACTAGTTTTGTGACAAGATTTGGATTTAAGTCTTCAGAAAGTTGCCCTGTAATGATGGGGAAACCATTCAAACTGTTTATTGATTTCCTCACCTACAATATGAAAGCAAAATTATTCATTATTGTTATGAAGAAAGTATTTTTAAAACTTTTGATATTGTTGTCAATGTTTACTTTAAATATTTTTTCTTTTTTAAACTTTGAGTACAAATTTCTCTACTTCACTCTGAACCTCTCCTAGTTATTGAGAAACTAATTAATATATTAATTATACAAGTGAATATTATGCAAAACATTTCCACAATAGCCATATTTTTTTTAGGTTTTTGCAAGGCAAATGGGGTTAAGTGGCTTGCCCAAGGCCACACAGCTAGGTAATTATTAAGTGTCTGAGACCAGATTTGAACCCAGGTACTCCTGACTCCAGGGCCAGTGCTTTATCCACTATGCCACCTATCCGCCCCAGCCATATTTTTTTAAAGCAAGAAAAAGAAAGAGAAAAATTTGCTTCAATTTGCACTAAAAGTTCATCAGTTTCCTTGATAAGGTGGATTACATATTTTCATCATCCTTTGGAACTATCTTGAATCATTGTATTAATCACAGTAGCCAAGTCTTTCACAATTGATCTTCATTACAATATTAGTGACTTTCTGGTTCTTTTCAATTCACTTTGCATTAATTCATATAGGTCTTGCCATGTTTTCATTTTCCTGAAACTATCCCCCCCCCCATCATTTCTTATAGCACAATCATGTTCAGTCACAATCCTGGGCCACAACATTTTTTAGCCATTCCTCAATTGATGAACACCATGATTGCTGCTGTTACCTTTTTTTTTTTTTACTTTAGGTAAATCATATTAGATTCTGCTCTGGACCTTTTTTTGAACTTTTTGTATGTCACCTGTAAACAACATATAGTTATATTTTGATTTCTAATCCATTCTATTATTTATCTCTTTTATAGATGAACTCATCATATTCACAGTTATAATTTCTAACTATCTTTTCCTACATACCTTTTCTTTAATTTCTTCTCTCTTTTTATCTTGTGCCCTCCTCAAAAGTCCATTTTGCTTCTAACCAATATCTCCCTGAATCTAAACTTCTTTTTAATCATTGCCTGCCTTTCTCTTACTCTTTTCCCCTCCTATTTCTTTATTGGTTCTGTTACATTTCTATACAGAACTAACAGTGTACATATAGACTTCCCTCTTTGAACCAACTGATGAAAGTGAGTTGTTAAATTTCCCACCACCTCTTCCATCTTCCCCTCCATTGTAAAAGATAGCTCTTGCACTTTTTAGGTAAGAAGCATTCCCCCATCCTACCTCTTCTTTCCTTTTTCTCTCATTGCATCACTCTTTCTTACTCCTTCATTTTGGGGGGGAGATGACTCCAAAATAATCAACTTACATCCATGACATCTGGCAAAGTAATTTAAACAACCCTAATAAAGGAAAAAATCATTAAGAATTACATGCATCATCTTCCCATACACATGAACAGTTTTTTGTAATTGAATTAATTTCATCTTTACCTTTTAAATACTTCTCTTGAGCATTCTGTTTGAATCTCAAATTTTCTATTCAGCTTTGGTCTTTTCATCAGCAATGCTTGAAAGTCATCTGTTTCATTAAGCAACCATTCTTCTCCTAAAAAAATAACTCAGTTTTTCTGGGTAGATTTTTCTTGATACAACCCTAGCTCCTTTGTTTTCCAATATATGATATTCCAAGTCCTCCACTCCTTTAATATGGAAACTGCTAAGTCAAATGTGATCTTGATTGTGGTTCCACAATATTTAAATTGTTTATGACTGCTTGAAGTATTGCAGGTAGAGTTGCGAATTGATACAACCATTCTGGAGAGAAGTATCGAACTATGCCCAAAGGGCAATAAAACTGTTCATACCATTGGACCCAGCAATTTCAATTCTAGGTCTATATTCAGAAGAAATCATTAAAAAATGTGAAAAGTCCCATATGTCCTAAAATATTCATAGCAGCTCTTTTTGTTAAGGCAAAGAATTGGAAATTGAGGAGATGCCCATCAACTGAGAAATACTTAACAAATTATGTTATATGAAAATTATAGAATACTATTGTTCTTTAAGAAACCATAAAAGGTCAGACTCTAGAGAAGCATGGAATAAATCACAGGATCTGATGCTGAGCAAAGGGAGCATAACCAAGAGAACGATATACACATTAACAGCAACATTCTGAGATGATCAACCCCCAATGGCTGCAGATCCTCTCAGCAGTTTTAAGAGCTAGGACAATCCTATTAGAATGGCTATGGAAAATGCTATTCCTATCCAGAAGAAGAAAAACAAAACAAAAAAAAAAAATTCTTCACTTTTTAAAAAGAAAGGAATGACAAAATTACCTACATGGGAAATCTCAAAGGAGACTATGACTTGGATTCAAATCCAAAACCTCATAAAAGAACTTAAAAAACAATTTAAAAAACAAAAGAAAAAGGAAGAGGAAAATGGAGAAAAATGAGAGTCACAGGAAAATTATGAAAAATTGACCAAAGAAATCAACTTCATTAAAAATAAAAATAACCAACTGGAAAAAGGATGTAACTTCAAAAAATAAAATCAACCAACTGGAATGAGAATGTAACTCATCCAAAACTCAAACTGACCAACTGGAAAGAGAATACAACTCAGCAAAAAAAAGTAAAATTAACCAACCTGAAAAGGAAACACAAAAGTTAACAAGCTAACTGAAGAAAATAAAACCCTAAAAATTAGAATTAGGCAAATAGAAAAAATCTATGAGACACCAAAATTCCATCAAAGTCAAAAATACTGGAAAAAAAATAGGAGCGGCTCGGTAGCACAGTGGATAGAGCACCGGCCTTGGAGTCAGGTGTACCTGAGTTTAAATCTGACCTCAGACACTTAATAATTACCTAGCTGTGTGGTCTTGGGAAAGCCACTTAACTCCATTTGCCTTGAAAAAACCTAAATAAAAACTTACTAGAAAAAAATTGAAGAAAACATGAAGTATCTGTTAGAAAAAAAAATGACTTGGAAAACAGATCCAGAAGAGATAATTTATGAATTATTGGTCCACCAGAAAGCCTAGATCAAAAAAAAAAAGAGCCTGGAAAATATCTTTCCGGGAAAACTGTTCAAATATATTAGGTCAAGAAGACAAAATGACCATTGAAAAAATACACAGAACCTCTAGAAAGAGAACCATGATAAATACTAGAAGGACAATTATAGCCAAATTCCAGAATTCTCTAATAAAGACAGAAATAGTGCAGTGGTCAAAAAAGAAGCAATTTAAGTATGAAGGAAGCACTTATCTGCTTCAACATTAAAGGATTGAAATATATTTTAGAGGGTATAGGTTTTTTTTTATTACAACCAAGAATTTACTACTCTGCTTAATTCAGCATACTATTTTTTTTGCAAGGCAAATGGGGTTAAGTGGCTTTCCCAAGGCCACACAGCTAGGTAATTATTAAGTGTCTGAGGTCAGATTTGAACTCAGGTACTCCTGACTCCAGGGCTGGTGCTCTATCCACTGCACCACTTAGCTGCCCTTCAGCATACTATTTTAGGTGGAAAGATGTTCTATGAAAAAGAGAACTTCCACAATTTCCTAATAAAAGACCAGAACTTAACAGAGAATTTGATCTTCAAATCCAAAATTCAAGAGATGCTAAAAAGGTAAATGAAAAGTAGAAAAAAATCAAATACTAGTCAAGAATATTAAATTTTATACAATCCTGCAAGGGAAGATAACACTTGTAACTCTGGAGAATTTTATTTCTCTTAGGATACTTAAAGGGTTCAACATAATTGAAGACATTGTACTTAGAGGATGTGGTAAAATTAGTTCTCAGTCTTCTTTTATTGAAGAAGATCAAAAGAACATCACCATGTTTGAGACAAATTAGTGTGTCCAACTGTGGCTGATCAGACCAATATGAGTTTAGAATTCACTCCCCCAAGTTGGGCACAAATAGTCCAAGTGAAAACCTTGAGTGTTTACTCTGAATTTATGTACCTCACATTTCCTTTGAACTACTTTAATTCTGCCCTGCTCATAGAGTTCAGCACTTTCTCTGATGAGGGCACCAAATGCTTGGTGGTCCTGTGCCATTGTCTACCATGCCTTAGAATCAATGTCAAAGTTCTTCAGAGAGACCTCCTGCGAATCCCAGTACTTGGAGTACTTAGAGGCTCTATACATAATTAAATCAAAAGTGCCATTACATTAACAGATACTTAGAGGTTTGCAATAACATTTGGGCAGAGGGTGGGAATGTCCTTAGAAAGGTTGGATACAAGAGATTAGAAAGAGTTCTTATCTTAATCCAAACTTCAGTTAATGAGGATTTTAAAAGCATGATTGGGGGCATCAAAGGGATAGTGGGAGAGAGAGAGAGTGTGTAACTGATACTTTGAGGAGGGTTGCAGGACTATGGTTGAAGTTCTGTAGAAATGGAGGGAACAAGTATACTTAGGTGGATTGGACATAAAAACATCATGAGGAGATATACTTTGCTTAATGTCTTGGCTACAATTGGGGGGAGGGTACAAACGTTTCTTGAAATGATTTGCCTTTGCATGATGCCTTGGCTGATGAGGATTGTGTGTCCATAGAGGATGCTTGAAATGGGAGAAAATATAAAGAGCTTATAATTTGATATGACTCATGATGCTTGAGAGAAGTGTATTTTAATGAGCCAGAAGAAGGGAGGGTATTTAGGCAATCAATTGATCAACCTTTGAGAATAGTACTTCTATCAGGTTAGATAAAAGGAATATATTTTTACTAGACAAGGTTGTAAACAATAAAAACATGAAAAGAAGGACTTTATAAGGAGAAGTCTAGGCATTAGTGGATAATTAACACCAGGTAAAGAGATACAAAGAGCTATTATAGTAAAGGGAGAAAAGAGAGGGTATGACCACTGAGTAAATCTTATTCAACAGATTTAGCCCAGAGAGGAAATAGTGGGGGGAAAGGGAAAAACAAGGGAAGAAGGGACTGATAAAAGGGAAGGTGAAGGTACAAATAAAAATAAACTGAAAGTTAAAATTTAAAAGAAAAAAGAAACAGGAAAAAGAAAAAAAGAAAAAGAAAAGAAGGAAGCAAAAAATTAATATTCTTAACTGTAAATGTGAACTGGATAAAATATCTCATATAATGGAAGAGGATAGAAGAATGGTTTAAATCCCATAATTCTACAAAAGGTTGTTTAAAATAAACACATTTGAAGCAAAAAGATACACAAGGGTAAAGGTAAAAGGCTAGAGAAAAAATATATTTCAGTAGAAGTAAAAAAATCAGGAATAGCAATGCTGATCTCAAGCAAAAACAAAAATAGATTACATTAAAAGGGTTAAGGAAGGAAACTACATCTTCTTAAAAGGCACCATAGTCAGGGGCGGCTAAGTGGTACAGTGGATAGAGCACCAGCCCTGGAGTCAGGAGTAACTGCGTTCAAATCTGACCTCAGACACTTAATAATTACCTAGCTGTGTGGCCTTGGGCAAGTCACTTAACCCCATTGCCTTGTAAAAACCAAAAAAAAAAAAGGTACCAAAGGCAATGAAGTTGTATCATAATTGAACATAAATGCACCTAGTGGTATAGTGTCTAAATTCATACAAAAGCTGAATGAATTACAAGGAGACATAGACAGTAAAACTATAATAATGGGGGATCTCAATTTTCTTCTCCCAGAACTAGATAAATCTAACCAGAAAACAAGCAAGAAAGAAGTTAAGGAGAATAAAATTTTAGAAAACTTAAATATGATAGACATCTGGAGAAAACTGAATGGGGGGAAAAGAATAATAATTACATTTTACTTTGTAATACATGACAGCTATAGCAAAACTAACCATGTACTAGTAAAAACCTTACAATCAAATTCAGAAATGCAAAAATAATAAATGCATACTTTTTCATATTATAATGCAATAAAAATTACATGTAATAAAGGGTCATGGAAGATAAATGAAAAATTAATTGTAAATTAAATAACTTAATTTTAAAGAATGAGTGAATCAAAGCAAATCATTGAAATAATCATCCATTTCATACCATAAAATGATAACAATGTGACATCATACCAAAATTTACAGGATGCAGTCACAGTAATTTTTAGGGAAAATTTTTGTCTCTTAATGCTACTATGAATAAAACAGAGAAAGAGGAGATCAATTAATTGACTAAACAGTTAAAAAAAATCTGGAAAAAAAGAACAAATTAAAGATCCTCAATTAAATCCCAGATTGGAAATTCTGAAAATCAGGGAAGAGATTAATAAAATTGAAAGCAAGAAAACCATTGATCCAATAAATAAAACTAAGAATTGGCTTTATAAAAATAGATAAACATTCAGTTAATCTGATTTAAAAAAGAAAGAAAGAAAGAAAGAAAAAAACCAAATTACCAGTGTCAAAAATAAAAAGGGTGAACTGAGGAAATTAAAGAGATAATTCGGAGTTATTTGGCCCAACTGTGTGCCAAAAAATTTGATAACCTGAGGGAAATGGTTGAATATTTACAAAAAATGCAAACTGTTCAGATTAACAGAAGAGAAAAACTAAAAAAAAAAACTTAACCTCATTTCAGAAAAAGAAATCAAAGAAACCAGCAATAAACGCCTCCCCGCCCAAATCTCTAGATCCAAATGGATATAAAAGTGAATTCTACTAAACATTTAAGGAACAATTGATTCCAATTCTATATAAAGTATTTTTAAAAATAGAAGAAGGGGTTCTGTCAAATTCCTTTTATAATACAAATATGGCATTGATACCTAAACCAGGAAGAACAAAAATAAAGAAAATTATAGACCAATCTCCCTAATGAATGAAAAAAATCTTAAATATAATTTTAACAAAGAGATTACAGAAAGTTATTACTAGGATAATACAGCATGATCAGGTATAATTTATACCAGAGAGATGGAGTGGTTCAATATTAGGAAAACACTCAACATAATTGAGCAAATCAATAACAAAACCCACAGAAATTATATGATTAACTTAATAGATACTGAAAAGACCTTTGACAAAATACAACATCCATTCCTATTAAAAACACTACGCAGTTTAGTAATAAATGAAGTTTTCCTTAAAATAATAAGCAGTATATATCTAAAACTATCAACAAAAATGATATGTAAACTAGGAGCAGTTCCAATGTGATCAAGGGTGAAATAATCATGACCATTATCACTGTTACTATTCAGTATACTATTAGAAATATTAGCTTTAGTAATGAGAAGAAAAAGAAATTGAAGGAATTAGAATTGGCAATAAGGAAATAAAACTTTTACTCTTTTCAGGTGATATTATGGGACCATATCATCTTAGAGAATCCAAGAAAATCATCCAAAAAACTGCTTAAAGTAATAAATTCAGCAAAGAAACAGGATATAAAATAAACCCACACAAATCATCAGCATTTCAAGGGCAAGAGAGAGAAGGAGATATATCAGTTAAAGTAACACCAGATTACATTAAATGCTTAGAAATCTGTCTCCCAAAACAAACCAAGAAACTTTTGAACATGATTACAAAACACTTTTCACAGAAATATAGTCAGATCTATGCAACTAGAAAAATGTCAATTGCTCATGGTCAGGTTGAGATAATATAATAAAAATGATAATTCTACCCAAATTAATTGTTTATTCAGTGCTATACCAATCAAAGTACAAAACAACTATTTTACTGAGCTAGAAAAAAATCATAACAAAAGGTAAAGAATATCAAGGGAATTGATCGGAAAAAAATATAAAGGAAGGTAGTCTTGTTCTACTAATCTAAAACTATACTATAAAGTGAAAATCATCAAAGCTGCCTGATATTGGTTTAAAAAATAGAATAATGAATGAGTGAATTAGGATAGATACAAAAGAAAGAGTCATAAATGACTATAGTAATCTATTTGACAAATACAAAGATATTAGATTCTGAGATAAGGAATCATTATTTGGCAAAAATTATTGAGAAAACTGGAAAATGGTACACTGGAAAAACTAGGCATAGAACCACATGTCACATCCTATACCAAAATAAGGTCAAAATAAGTATAAGATTTAGACATAAAGACAATATCATGGACCAATTAAATCAAGAAATAATCTGTCAGAACTTTGGAAAGGGGAGATATTTATGACCACACAAGAAATAGAGTACATTATAAATTGCATAGCAAATTATTTTGACTATAGTAAATTAAAAGGTCTTTTCATTAATAAAACCAAATGCTGTCAAAATTAGAAAAAGAACAGAAAGGTGGGAAATAATTTTCACAGCTAGGGGTTTTCAGTTCTAAAAATAAATAGAGAATTGAATCAAATTTATGTTTCTAATCATTCCCCAATTGATATATG
The DNA here is from genome assembly GCF_037893015.1 of Macrotis lagotis. Classification (NCBI taxonomy): domain Eukaryota; kingdom Metazoa; phylum Chordata; class Mammalia; order Peramelemorphia; family Peramelidae; genus Macrotis; species Macrotis lagotis. Next base: position 625,667,219 of record NC_133658.1, read on the forward strand.
GTCACAGGATACAAACAGGCAAATGAAGAAATCAAAGATATATACATATATATATATATATATATATATATATATATATATATATATATATAAATCCTTTGAAAAATGCTCCAAATCATTACTGATTAGAAAAATGCAAATTAAAACAACCATGAGGTACCAACTCACACCTATCAAATTGGCTAAGATGACAAAAAAAAGGAAAATAATCAATGTTGGAGAGATTGAGGAAGATTTGTGACATTAATATATTGTTGTTGGATTTGTGAACTAATCCAACCATTCTGGAGATAATATGAAACTATGCCCAAAGAGCAATAAAACTGACGATACCCTTTGACCCAGCAATATCAATACTAGGTTTGTATCCAAAAGAAATTTTTAAAAAATGGGAAAAGTCCCTCATGTTCCAAAATATTCATAGTAGCCCTCTTTGTAGTGGCAAAGAATTGGAAATTGAGGAGAAGCCCATTAATTGGGGAATAACTGAACAAATTATGGTAGACAAATGTTATAGAGTACTTGTGTTCTTATAAGAAACTATTAGTGGTAGGAATCTAAAGAAGCATGGAATGAATTACAGGAAACTGATGCTGAAGGAAGGGAACAAAACCAGGAGAATTATGTACATGTTATCAACAACATCATGAGATGATCAGTTTTGATGAATGCAGCTCCTCTAAGTAGTTCAGAGAACTGGGAGAACCCTGAGAGACCTATTTTGAACAATACCCTCCACATTCGGACAAACAAAACCAAAACAAGATAAAACAAAACTAAACAAAATAAAAAATACATAAAAACAAACTACAGAATCTTAATAAACACTTTATTCATTTTTTAAATTTTTCTCTTATGTTTTCCTTACCATCTCATGATTTTCTGTCTTTGGCCTTAGTTCTAATTCCTCGTACAGAAAGTGACTACTAATCTGTAAACATGTTAAACACAAATATCAATGTTCATCATATTATTTGCATGGAGGGGAAGGGACTGGGAAGGAGGGTGGAAAGAAATATTGTAACTTATAAATATGTATATGCATGCAGATGAATGTTGAAAAACTTTCATAACAGGTTATTGAAAAAATAAAATAAATTATCAATTGGAAAAAACTTAAATGTTATCAAATTGTTAGTTATGGTTATTCTATGGTACTTGAGAGAAAGTATTGTCTTATTTGTCATGTTTTCATCTTACACCTAGCATGGTCACATATGCATTAGTTATTTAATGTGTTTATTGAATTTTACATCTTCCATTTCTGTCCAGTACCTAAAAATTAACTTTAATGTTGCCTTTTGATTTTATGTCACCTTCATTTCTAGATAAAGCTTCTTCATGTCCCATACATCAAACCATTTCTTATAACAACCAAAACAGTTAAGCAAAAACATCTAAAACATCCAAAAACAGTAAAGCTGTTTGACACTATGTACATCATTTTGTCCCATTTATTTTCCCATCTCTCTTCCAAAAGGAAAGTATAATCACTAACTCTTGTATTTCTGCTAGCCTTTTCATTCCTACCTTCCGTTATACTAATATAAGTCACAACCATTTCTTTCCTGTACTATCCCAATAGCTAACTACTACTTTTGCTTTTTCTTTCTTCCCTCCCCAATTTAGCCTACAAATCTTCATCAGATTCATATTTCTTATGCTTGGATAGTCTCATGTCATTCTTTGACTCAAAACCATTTGACCCTTCAATATCTTTTATCAAATAAATTTCAAAATCCTTAGCCTGCCATTGAATTTCCTTTGAAATGTGATTGCAGTGTACCTTTCCAGTCTCAATTTATATAATCCCTCACTCTCAAGTCCTTTGCTTCCCTTAAAATTAAAAGACTCTTTCTGCCAAAAGGACCAGTACTATTTACCAATCCAAAAGTTTGTGGACACTAAGATTTCTTTGGAGTCATTAGGAAACCTTGCAGGGCTAAAAACTATTATCACTTTTTTCTCAAAGCTTGAAACATCTTTACTTGTACTTTTGAATTGCCTCCAAAACAACCCATGACTTTTGGAGATGGATTGAAATCTGAGGAAAATCCATGCAAACCAGATGACTAGATTAACAAGGCTGAAAGAAGAATCTTGTCTACTTTTCCCAAGTCAACTTTAGGTCTCGTTGAGAAAATGACTTATGTATTAATGCCACTGATAAATCAGCTGCTTCTACTACTTCTAGAGTGATATTTTATGCTTCCTAAGTTTTATGACTGCTACTCTGAGCTTTCTTCTACTGAGAGGAAAAGAGACCCTACTAGTTCAATTCCATAAACTCTTACTCTCACTCTATTTTCACATTATCAGTATTTTAAAGAAAAAGATATGTATCATTTGGCCACTGTTGGGGCAATGGCAAAAGAAATTATGACAAATACCAAGCCAACAGCTGATAGTTTTCATGGTCCTTTTTGATTATGAATTTACCACACACATTAGTCTTATCAGAAAGGTTGTGTGGTTTATTATTGTTATTACTAGCTAATGATTATGTTGTACTTAAAGATTTGCAAAGCATTTTCTTCATGTTTCTTTTTGTCAATTTCATAACAACTTTATAATGTTATGGAAAGAGTCCTGGACTTTGGAGTCAGAAGAGATCTGCTTCTAAATCTTGCCTCAGCTATTTATTAATTGTATGACATAGAAAGTACATCTTAGATTTACTGCCCTCATCTGAAAAATGAGGAAATAATATTATATCACTATTTAAATGTCAGTTGTCATTATCATGGATTTGATAAAAGTTGAGTTGTTATTCATGTAGGATGGTTTAAAAAATATCTATTACTTCAAATTGTACAGACTTTTGAAAAAGACAACCAAAATACTCTTGGTAATGGAATAGTAAAGTGAATAGGTCCTTATAACATAAATAGTTTCTGTTTCCATATTCACAAATCATCCAAGGATCCAATCTGCCTTTCTACCAGATATTGGACATTTCAGATAAAGGATAATCCTATAATCCTTATCTCATGTGCTAAAAAGAACTGGGATCCTATTAAGAAATTAAGAATTAGAAGTACAGTGGACTTCTGATTTCATTAAGTATAGAGAACAACCAATTTAGTAAGTCACTTCAACAGAGTGTGGCACTGTGCTATTCACTGGGGATACAAAACAGAGCATCAACAACAAAAAATCCTCTTCTTTCAAGAAGCTCATTCTAATGGTGGAGGCAACATGAAGTCACATATGTGCAATTAATATATACAGAATAAATTGAGAGTTGTCAGGAGAAAAACTAAGATTCAGAATAGTAAAAGGTTTCTTGCAAAAAAGTAAGACAAAATAACTACTTTACTGCACTGGAAAAATAGTAACAAAATTCATCTGGAGCAATAAAAGGTCAAGAATAGCAAGGGGAGTGATTTAAAAAAAAAGGAAAGGAATGTAGCCTACCTCTCAGATCTAACACTATACTATAAAGCAGCAGTCATCAAAACTGCCTGGTACTGGTTAAGAAATACAGTAATAGATCAGTGAATTAGGAGAAACCAAGTAAATGACTACAGCAATCTACTGTTTGACAAATCCAAAGACATTAGTTTCTGGGATAAAAACTCACTATTTGACAAAAATTGTTGGGAAAACTGGAAAATAGTATGGAAATACTAGGCATAGACCCACATCTCAACCCTATACCAAAATAAGGTCAAAATGGTTATAGGATTTAAACATAAAGAGCGATGCCATTGATAAATTAATAGTCCAAGAAATAATCTGTCACATCTATGGAAAGAGGAAAAATTTATGACCAAACAAGAAATGAATGATTTTGACTACATAAATCAAAATAATAATAAAACCTAATAAACTCAATGCTGCAAAAATTAAGAGGAAAGCAAAAATCTGGGAAACAATCTTCACAACTAGGAGTTCTGATAAATGTCTCATTTCTAAAATATATAGAGAATTGCATCAAATTCATAAAGTCACAAGTCATTCTCCAGTTGATAAATGGTCAAAGGATATGAACAGACTGTTTTCAAATGAAGAAATTAAAGCAATATATAACCATATGGAAAAAATGCTCCAATTCATTATTGATTAAATAAAAGCAAATTAAAACAACAATAAGGCATCAACTCACAACTATCAGATTGACCAAGATGAGAAAAAGGGAAAATGGGGAGGTTGTGGGATGATTGGGACATTGATGTATTAATGGCTGGTGGAATTGTGAACGGATCCACCTTTTCTGAAGAGCAATATAGAACTATGACCAAAGAGCAATAACACGTTCATACCCTTTGATCCAGCAATTCCAATTCTAGGTCTATATCCAGAAGAAATTATAAAAAAAAAGTAAAAAGTCCTACATGTTCCAAAATATTCATAGCAACCCTTTTTGTAGTGGCAAAGAATTGGAAATTGGGGGGGGGGGGTTTGCTCATCAATTGGGGAATGGATAAACAAGTTATGGTACATGAATACTATGGAATATTATTGTTCTATAAGAAATCATAAATGGTCAAACTCTAGAGATGCATGAAATGACTTACATAATCCAATGCTGATAAAAAGGGGGCAGAACCAAGAGGACGATGTATACATTAACAACAGCACTGTGAGATGATCAACCTTTTTTTAATTTTTTCATCCATTTGCACATGCATATTTTCAAATTACAAAATTTCCTTCCAACATTCTTTCCCACCCTCTTCCCCTCCACAGAAAACAGTTGGGTTAGTATTGTACATACATATTTGGATAAACATGTTTAGAGATTAGTATTAGTAACTTTTGACATGAATTAGTATAAGGGAAGGAGATGCATAAGAGATCATTTTTATAAAGTGTTCATCAGATTTTGGAGGTTGTTGTTTTGTGTGTGTGTGTGTGTGTGTGCATATTTTGTTTTGTTTTGCTTTTCTTCCTCTGGATGGGGATAACATAGTCCATAACCAGGCAAATACAGTTGTCCTAGTTCTCTGAAGTGCTGAGAGGAGCTGCTTCCATCCAGGTGTTTCATATCTGTTGCTGTTGTTGATGTGTACATTGTTTTTTTGCTTCAATTCCCTTCTCTTGGCATCAGATCCAGTAAGTCATTCCATGCTTCACTAGAGTCCAACCATTTATAGTTTCTTATAGAAAAATAGTATTCCATATTATTCATGTACCATAACTTGCTTAGCCATTCCCAACTGATGGGCATTCCCTCAAGAAAAAGAGTTGCTATGAATATTTTGGAACATGTAAGACTTTTTCCTTTTTTTATAATTTCTTCTGGATATATACCTAGAATTGGAATTGCTGGGTCAAAGGGTATGAGCAATTTTAATTTCTCTTTGGACATAATTCCATATTGCTCTTTAGAAAGGTTGGATCCATTCACAATTCCACCAGTAATGCATCAATGTTCCAATCCTCCCACAATCTCTCCAACATTGATCTGTTTCCCTTTTCCTCATCTTGGTCAATCTGACAGGTGTGAGGTGATACCTTATTGTTGTTTTAATTTGCATTTATTTAATCAATAATGATTTAGAGCATTTTTTCATATGATTATATATAGCTTTAATTTCATTTGAAAACAGCCTGTTCTCATCCTTTGACCATTTTTCAATTGGAGAATGACTTGTGACCTTATGAATTTGATGCAATTCTCTATATATATTTTAGAAATTAGACCTTTATCAGAGCTCCTGGTTGTGAAAATTCTTTCCCACTTTGCTGATTTCCTTCCAGTTTTGGCAGCATTGATCTTATTAGTGCAAAAAACTATTTTTAATTTAATATAGTCAAAATCATTCATTTAAAGTTTATAATGTGCTCTAATTCTTGTTTGGTCATAAATTTATCCTCTTTCCATAGATCTGATAGATTATTTCTTGGTCTATTAATTTATCTGTGGTGTCCCTCTTCATGTCTAAATCCCATACCCATTTTTACCTTATTTTGCTAGAGGGTGTGAGATGTGGATCTTTGCCTAGTTTTTGCCATACTTTTTTCCAGTTTTCCCAACAATTTTTGTCAAATAGTGAGTTCTTATCCCAGAAGTTGATGTCTTTGGGTTTGTCAAATAGTAGATTGCTGTAGTCATTTACTGCAATTTCTTTAGAACTTATCATAATCCACTGATCCATTACTCTATTTCTTAACCAGTACCAGGCAGTTTTGATGACTGATGCTTTATAGTATAGTTTTAGATCTGGTAGAGGTAGGCCACCTTACTTTTCATTTTTTTTTTCATCACTTTCTTTACTATTCTTGCCCTTTTGTTGTTCCAGATGAATTTTGTTACTTCTTTTTTCTACCTCAGTAAAGAAGTTATTTGTTAGTTTGATTGGTAAGGCACTGAATAAGTAGTTTAATTTAGGTAGAACTGTCATTTTTATTATATTAGCTCAACCTATGAGCATTTGACATTTTCTCAATTATTTAGATCTGACATTATTTAGGTGAGAAGTGTTTCATGACTGTGTTTATACAGTTTCTGGGTTTATCTTGGGAGGTAGATTCCCAAATACTTAATGTTATCTATAGTTATTTTAAATGGAATATATTATTTTATATCCTGCTTTTTTGCTGAATTTGTTAATTGTTTCAAGTACTTTTCAAGATGATTTTCTCAGGTTCTCTATCATTTTCAAAGAGTGATAATTTTGCTTCCTCATTGCAAATTCTGATTGCTTCAATTTCTTTTTCTTCTCTTATTATAACTGCTAGCATTTATAATACTATAATGAATAGTAATGGTGATAATGGGGATCCTTGTCTCACCCCTGATTTCATTAGAAATGTTCTAAGTTTATTCTCATTACATATATTTGTTGATGGTTTTAGATAGATAATATTTATTATTTTAAGGAAAATTCTATTTATTGCTAAAAATTACTAGTGTTTTTAATAGGAATGGATGATGTATTTTATCAAAGGCTTTTTCAGCATCTCTTGAGATAAACATGATTCCTGTTGGTTTTGCTATTGATATTTTTAATTACATTGAGTGGTTTTGTAATGTTGTACCATCCCTACCTATCTGGTATAAATCCTACCTCATCATGGTGCATTATCCTAGTAATCTTATTGCTAAAATTTTATTTAAGATTTTTGCAATGATATTCATTAGGGAGATTGGTCTATAATTTTCTTTGTGTGTCTGGTTCTTTCTGATTTAGGTGTCAGCACCATGTTGGTGTCATAAAAGAGTTTGGCAGAACTCCCTCTGCTATTTTTTAAAAGTTTATGTAGAATAGCAATTAATTGTTCCTTAAATGTTTGGTAAATCCATCTGGACCTGCAGACATTTTCTTAGAGAGTTTACTGATGGTTTCTTCAATTTCTTCTTTCTGAAATGGGGTTATTTACGTAATTTATTTCCTCTGCTGTTAAACTGGGCAATTTGTATTTTTTAAAATAATTCATCAATTTCACTCACATTATCCAATTTATTGGCATACAATTCAGCAAAGTAGCCCCGAATTATCTATTTAATTTCCTCCTCATAGGTGGTTAGTTCACCCTTTTCATTTTCATTTCATTTCATTACATTATCATCTTTCTTTTTTTATCAGATTAAGCAAAGGTTTGTCTATTTTATTGACTTTTTATGAAACGAACTCTTAGTTTTATTTATGAGATCAATGGTTTTCTTACTTTCAATTTTATTAATCTCTCTCTTGATTTTCAGAATTTCTAATTTGGTATTTAATTGGGGATCTCTAATTTGTTCTTCTTCTCGCATTTTTAGTTGCATACCCAATTCATTGATTTCCTTTTTTTCTATTATGTATATATATATATATATATATGTATGTGTATGTATGTATATATGTACATGTACATATATACATACATATACATACATACATACATATATATATATATGAATTTAGAGATGTAAAATTTCCCCTCAAAACTGCTTTGGCTGCATCCCAAAAATTTTGGTATAATGTCTAGTTAGTGTCATTTTCTTGGATATAATTATTGATTATTTCTATTATTTGCTGTTTGATCCACCCAATATTTAAGATAGTTTTTTAAATTTCCAATTAGTTCTTGGTTTATCTTTCAATGACCCTTTATTACATGCAATTTTTATTGCATCATGGTCTGAGAAGTGTGTATTTACTATTTCTGCCTTTCTGCATTTGATTATAAGGTTTTAGTGCCCTAATACATGGTCAATTTTGGTGTAGGTGTCATGTACTGCCAAGAAAAAGGTATATTTTTTTCTATCCCCATTGTTTTCTCCAGAGGTCTATCTTATCTATGTTTTCTAAGATTTCATTCTCCTTCTTAACTTACTTCTTGTTTATTTTGTTGTTCAATTTATCTAGTTCTAAGAGGAGATTAGGTCTCCCATTATTAAAGTTTTGTTCTGTCACCTTGTAATTCATTCAGCTTTTCCTCTAGGAATCTGTATACTATAGCACTAAGGTGCATACATGTTTAGTAAGGATATAGCTTCATTACTATTACTAACTTTTAAAAAGATGTAGTTTCCTTCATTATACCTTTAAATGAGATTGATTTTTGCTTTTACTTTATCTGAGATTAGGATCGCTACCCCAGATTTTTTTACTTCAGCTGAGGCATAATATATTTTGCTCCAACTTTTTACTTTTACCCTGTGTGTATCTCTCTCTGCTTCAAATGTATTTCTTGTAAACAATATATTGAAGGATTCTGGTTTTTAATCCATTCTCCTATCTGCTTCCATTTTATGGGACAGTTCATCCCATTCACATTTACTGTTAAGATTACTAATTCTATATTTCCCTCCATGCTAATTTTTCTCCATTTATATTTTCTCTTTCCTTTTCTCATATTTCTCCTTACCAAAATTTTACTATTTTTCCCCTTTGACTTTTCTTTTAAAATTTTAAATTTCAGTTTATTTTCATTTATACATTCCCTTCCCTTTTTATTAGTTCCATCTTCCATTATCTTTCCCTTTCACAGTCCCTCCCCCTTTCCCTGTGGATTAAGTTGGATTTGTAAATGCAAGTGGGCATATATTTTATAACCTCTCTGGGCTAAATCTATTGAAGCATTTACTCAGCATTCGCATTCTCCTTCTTTCCTTCTAAAATTATAAATCTTTGTGCCTCTTCCCCTGGTGTTATTTATTGCTCTAATACTATTAATCAGGCATCATCAATCACAGTTTGATTATTTGGTGACTTGATAAGCTCATATTTTTATCAAGACATCACAGATTTTTACTCAATTGCTTGATAAGCAGCAATGACTCAAATTGCATCAAATTGTAATTATTATCATTTTTTTATCTTGCCCCCTTTTCAACTATCTTTCCATTATACACAATCCCCCTCATGAGCCAAAGTATCATCCAAAGCCACATTATTTCTTGAACTATTTGTGCCCCTCCCCCTGGTCTATTTTCTCTTATAGTTTACCTCCCTCCCCCCACCCAGGATTAGAGTACTTAACACCTTGTTTAATGAAGCAAAGTCTATTCACTCTCCCACTTCCCCCACACACACACAACCTAGGATACTTAACCCCTTGTTAGATGAAGCACCACTTAAGTCAAATACTGATCTGATTAACTGCAAGAGTCTTAAAGATCTCTAAATACTGTGAGATGCTAGAGGTCTCACCTGAGAACTTCACAAATGATTGTGAGTTACAGAGACACAGACTCGAGCCCTCATAGTTTCTGATGCCCTTATTGGACAAAGTGCTAAGAACAGTGGAATTAAAGTGGGTCAAAGTATAATGAGACACTTAAATTTAAAGTTACCATCCTGCTTTTCTTCAGGGCTTTTTGTCTAAAACAGTGATATCATCTTGAACCACCTCAATGGAGAACTAAGACTCAAATATATCCATATCCTTCAGATTCATTTTCTTCAATTATATTAGAGAAGCAAAGTTCTAAAGAATTAGAAATGTTATTTCTTCCCTTTTAGGGTTGTATACAATTTGATAGCCTATTTTTTTAGGTTTTTGCAAGGCAATGGGATTAAGTGACTTGCTCAAGACCACACAGCTAGGTAATTATTAAGTGTCTGAGGCTGCATTTGAACTCAGGTCCCCTTGACTCCAGGGCCAGTGCTCTATTCACTGAACCACCTAGTTGCCCCACAATTTTATCATCTTGAGCAACATTTATTTTGTTTTGTTTACTATTTCTTTCCCCTTTTCATTTATCTTTTTTTTATGCAACTCTTGAGCTGTGTGATTTAATTCTATGTTCAGTTCTGGTCTTTGTATCAAGAAATTCTAGAAGTCCCTTATTTCACTGAACATTCCATCTTTTTCCCTGGCAGTTTATGCTGAATTTTGCAGGGTAGTACATTCGGGGCTGTAATCCAAGGACCTTTGCTCTCTGAAATATGATATTCCAGGTCCTCTGATCTTCATTGATGAGGCTGATAGATCCTGTGTGAGTCTGATTACATTTTCTTTATATTTGAATTTTTTCTTTTTCCTGTTTACAATATTCTCTCTTTTATTTGAGAGTTCTGGAATTTAGTTATTATAGCCCTTGGAGTTTTTATCCTGGAGTTTCTTTTTGAAGGGGATCTGTGGATTCTTTCACTAGTTATATTGTTATCTTGTTCTAGTAGATTTGGACAGTTTTCTCTTGTAATAATATCCTGCATGATGTTTTCCAGGTTCTTCTCTTGATCCAGGTTTTCTAGTAGTCTGATGATTCATAGATTGTCTCTTCTAGATATATTTTCCAGGTCATTCATTTTCCCTAAAAGGTATTTTACACCTTCTTCATTTTTATTTTGTTTGATAGAATCATGTAGTCTTGTAGATTCATTGGTTTCTACTTGTTCAAATCTAATTTTTAGGGTTTTCTTTTCTTTTTTCTTTTTTTTTTTGGATTTTACAATTTTCCCCTAATCTTGCTTCCCCTCCCCCCAACCCCAGTAGAAGGCAGTCTGATAGTCTTTACATTGTTTCCATTCTATACATTGATCAAAATTGAATGTGTTGAGAGAAAAATCATATCCTTAAGGAAAAAATAAAATATAAGAGATAGCAGAATTGCATGAGATAATATTTTTTAGTTAAAAGTAACAGTCTTTGGTCTTTGTTTAAACTCCACAATTCTTTTTTTTTGGATACAGATGGTATTCTCCATCACAGATGCCCTAAAATTATCCCTGATTGTTGCACTGATGAAATAAGCAAGTACATTAAGATTGGCCATCACCCCCATGTTGCTATTATGGAGTACAATGTTCTTCTAGTTCTGCTCATCTCGCTCAGCATCAGTTCATGTAAATCTTTCAAAGCTTCTCTGAATTCCCCTCCCTCCTGGTTTCTAATAGATCAATAGTGTTCTATAAAGTACATATACCACAATTTGTTCAGCCATTCTACTATTGATAGACATTCACTCAATTTCCAATTCTTTGCCACCACAAACTATTTTTGTACAACTGATGTTTTTACCTCTTTTCATAATCTCTTCAGGGTATAGACCAGTAGTATTAGTAGTATTGCTAGATCAAAGGGTATATACAATTTTATTGCCCTTTGGGAGTAACTCTCCAGAAAAGCTGCATGAGTTCACAGCTCCACCAACAATGTATTAGTGTTAGGGTTTTATTTTCTTCAGTTAGCTTTTGCATTTCCTTTTCCAATTGGTTATTTTTACTTTTAATGGATTTGATTTCTTTGGTCAATTTTTCATAATTTCCCTGTATGACTTTCATTTATTTTTTCCCTTTTTCTTCTTCCTCTCTTCTTTGGTTTGTAAATTCTTTTTTAAGTTCTTCAATGAGCTTTTATATTTCAATCCAACTTGTACCCTTTTCACATGTCCCCTCTGAGTGATGTTTTACTGCTTTCTTCTTCAGACACAGCATTGCTGACATCTTTGTCTGTGAGGTAGTTTTCTATAGTGAACACTCTTTTAATTATTTTGTCCATCTTTTTTGTTTTACCTTTTTTGTTCATCTTTTTTTTTTTGTTTTAGCTCTGCTACTGGGGTATAGGGAGTATAGATACAAGCTTTTTTTTTTTTTTTTTTTGCTGGGGATGAGGTCTGATTCCTGGTTTGCTGTTGGTCAAGATGCTGCCTATGAAGTCCAGGCTTACCTTTGAAGAGGTTTTTTTTCCTACTTTCCAGGTTCTGACTTAACAGTGATTTGTCCTGAACCAGTGCTATCTTTACCTCTGGTCTCAGGGTTCAAACTTTGTTTGGGGTTGGAGTCTTCCCTGTTGGCTTACTATCTAGCTGTTAGGACCTCTGTTTTTGTTAGCCTGAATTGCACTGTGGCTAAAAGCCTCCTGCTGCCTTTCCAGCTCTCCCACTTCCTGAACTTTACTTCCCCTTTTCCCACAAAGAGATAGACCTTCACTGAAGCTCCTCCACAATATTTGCCTTTGAAAACTTCTTTGGATCTTCTCTTTTTCCCTGGTGGGATCTGTAATTTGAATGTCAGAGTAGAGGCTTCATTTATTTTTGTTAGGGAAAAGCTGAGGGAGTATGTTAGCTTCACACCAACATCTTGGCTCTGCTCTGGAAGTTAAAATGACCAATCTTGAATCATCAATCATGAAAGCAGCTCCTATCAGCTGTTCAGAGAACTAGGAAAACTGCTTTAGACCATCTATGGACAATGTTATACCAATCCAGAGGAAGAAAAACAATCAAAAACAACCCTTCAGAATCTGATGAACACTTTATAAAAATTATGTCTTATGTATCTCTTTCCCTTAATCCTAATTCCTCATATCAAAAATGATTAATCTGTAAACATGTTTATCAAAAATATCTATGTACTATGCTAATTTGACTGTTAGTTGCTGAGGGGAGGAGAGTGGGAAAGGATGATGGAAGGATATTTTGTAACTTAAAAATATATGTGTGTGTAAGGATGGAAAAATAAATAAATATAAAGAAGTAAGACTTTAGCTGAAACTGGAAGTCAAAGAAATCAAGAAGTGAAGATGAATAGGAAAAGAGTTCCAGACATGGGGGGAAAGCATCCTACTTGGAGTCAGGATGCCCCACCTGGAACATCATGGGGAATGAATAGTGAAGATAGAGAGGCTTCAATTATCAATGCAAGCTGGCACTTTTTTGTGCAACAAATAGCCTTAGAGAGTTTCCTTGAACTGAAAAGTCACTTGCATAGGATCCTGCAGTTAGGAGAATTTAAAAGTGACCTTTAAACTTGAGACTTCCTAGATTCTAAGCCAATTCTCTATTCACTTTATCATACTCTCTGGAGTCTATGGGATGTTCAGAGAGGATGTGAGGTCTTACTCACCCCTTTTCAGGATTGCTCATCCACCTTTGATGTGGCCTCACCTGTGAATCTAAGAAGCTGCCACATTGGCGATGGCCACACCCTACTGAAGTTTGGTAGATGGGGTATACCAGGTTGCTAGTCTATTGACTATGCATCCATGAGTTAGGAGGATATCTACCTCAAAGCATGTGAAGACTTCCCTGATGGTTAGGCATATGTAACCATTTTTTCCAATGATCCTAAAGGTAGCATAAAGAGGTGCTGTCACCCTAGAGCTTGGTCAGACATTGAAGATGCCAAAGTAATTTAGTGCATCCTGAACTGACATCAGTCATCTTGACTTTTGTCTTGCAACTGGATTCCAGTGACTCTTGAAAGAAAGAGTAAGGCTGACAAATTTGTATGACTCTATCTCACTTAAATCTAATCATATAGAAGTCAAGACATGACCAATAATCTCATTGATCCTCTTCAAAAACCAAGTACAAACAACCGCAACCATGCTCTCACCAAGAATATAAAGAAAAAATTAGAAACTTTGATGTGACCATTTATTCTCAGTAAGGAAAGAATTAGGTGAAATTGCTTCTAGTCAACATCAGGACATGCTGAATGAATTACAAAGCCAATGTCAGACATTTTATGAATATTACATAATTCATTTTCTCCCTGTAATTTACTTAGTCTGAGTAGAAATGTTTCCTTGCTAAAAAGGAATTTAGTCCCTCTCAATATTTTGATAAACTACTCAGAAGTAAGTCTACTTTGAAGACTCTGGCATTCACTCACATATGAATGCTAATTTTACAATTAAATTTTCAGTGGCTATCTCAACATTCCCAAGGGATTCTCCTTTCCTTCCAAGTCTGAGTCAAAGAGTTGACATCTTTATGAATTGCATTTTTCCTTACAAGTAATCATTTGATCTGATCTTATTTAGATATATACCACCTAGTACCCCAAATATAATGGAGACTTTCTAAAAGAAAAGCAAGTAATTAAGAGTTCTGTGTTTCCCCCCAGAAAATATGAATGTGCAGTAGAATAACTTCTCTTGCCATCCAAGTCAAGCAAAATTGCAGTGGTAAAGCAAACAAACAAAAGAATCAAGAACTGCATAAATTGTGTTCTTCAGGACAATGAAAAAACCCAACTAGCTCTGAGACTATCTCTAAATGAGGGAAAAGACCATATTATAGAATATGTTTAGATATGAAATTAAGTTACAATTATAACCTGAAAGAAGAGAAAATTTCTCAAAATAAGCAACAGTGATCCTGAGGCAATAAATGACCACAAGGTTGGGTCCAAAATATCAATCCCATTCTGAATTATATATGCATGTGCCTCAGATCTTTTTGAATATATTTTCATCAAGTCAAATTTCCATCCCCCATCCAGCTACAGTTTGTTGAGAGTCATCTCCCTGATCTCTATATTGATAGACTTAGAGTGAACTTTCCCATTTCTTTGTCTCAATAGGGTTTCAAGTTGCCCTGCTTCTTTGCTTCATGAAGAAAACTAGTTCATTTTAACAAAATCCATGAATTATTAGTCCAGACCAAAGATCCTGCCTGACTGATATTCAGAGTGGGCCCAAGGGGAGGAGGCAAATTAGAAGTCTAACTTTGGTCTTTTACACAAATAGAAAGGGGTCTCTTCCACTATGAGGTATGGGAAGCCTGACAGAGTCTGTGATAATTTTTGATTTTTTGTTTTTTTTTCACCTACTGTGTATATGGGTCTGAGGGGAAATAACAGTCTTGAAATGGCCGCAAATTGAGAAAAAAAATTAGAAATTTTTTAAAGGTATTGGATCACTTGAAATATCTGAATTAGAGATTTTTTGAAAAAGAAGAACCTTTTTATGAAGAATCAAAGAATTTTCGATTTTTAAGGGAACTGAGAGGACTGTAGTTAGACTGAATGCATTAATCTTTGCAAAACTATGTGGGTCTATTTTTCCCCTTTTTGCCAACATCAATTGTTGAATATTCTTTTAAAAGTTGAATAGCTGTCTTTTAAAGAGAAGCTAATTACATTTTGCTTCTAATTGGTCCAGGGGTGTTTGGAATAAATATGTTTTGTCTAAATGAATCAATGTCCTGCCAATGCAGTCTGGTCGCTTTTTACTAAGTACTTAGGTCTTCTCTTCCCTGAAAAGATACTTAGTATTATCATTGACTTGAAAGCTTAACTGTAGTTAGAGTCTATTTTGATTTCCATGTTGCCTTTCCATGGCAGATTTGTAAACTCTACATGACTACTACATTTTCAGCAAAATTGAATCAATTCCATTGAAAGGTTATTACTCAATACTATAGTTGATTTTTCAAAGTCCCCTTCATCACTGCTTGATCCACTCTTATCTCTTTTGCTTATATACTTACACATACAAACATGCATCAACACACATACACACACACACACACACACACACAAAAGATAAGGAATGAGAATAATATACCTGTCTGTGAATAAACTTTGTTTTGTTTTGTTTTTGAGGATACTAAGCTGTTAAGATTTTCTCCACTTGGAAAATGTCTATAGAGGGCAGGGAAGTCTATTTCCTGAATTTACTTGTGTTCATAGACAGTTGTATGATCTAATAAGGGATACACCCCCCATTACATCTCTCCAGGGATGATTTAAGAAGAGGGAAAAAATAAACAGAAGAAGAGGATCAAGGACAAGCAACCCTCTGATGATTCATTCACTCAACAAATATTTATTGAGCATTTTCTGTGTACAAAACCTACTGCTATCATCCAGTATTACCTTTTGTAAATACTGTAGTAGAAGACTTAAGAATAAAAATTAGCAAGTATTTATTGAGCCCTGTGTTCAGTAGCACATTAGGTGCTATAGAGGTTTCAGAAGAAACATAAATATGAGTCTTGCCCTCTAGCAACTTGAAATAGACTTTGGAAAGCCAAACAAATACATAAAAAAAAAGCAATTAGAGAACAAGAAATGAATCTGAGTAGTGATGGCCATATATGCAAAAACAGTTCTTAAAAAAAGAGAGAGAAGAGAGAGAAATTGATGAGGGTCTTAGACATCAAATGATTTTACTGAAAAAGTGAACCTTGAGCAACACTATATAGGAAGGTTACAATTTGGACTTCTACTTTTTTTGTCTTTAAAAGCTCTTCAGATCATTGTCCCTTCCCTTTCTCTCTCTCTCTCTCTCTCTCTCTCTCTCTCTCTCTCTCTCTCTCTCTCTCTCTCTCCTTCTCCCTTCCTTCCTTCTTCCTTCCTTTTTTCCTTCCTTTCTTTGTTTCTCCCTTCTTTCCTTATATCCTTCCTTTCTTTCTCTTTTTCTTTCGTTCTCTTTTTCTTTTTCTTTCTTTCTTTACCTCACTCTCTTTCTCTCTCTCTCTCTCTCTCTCTCTCTCTCTCTCTCTCTCTCTCTCTCTCTCTCTCTCTCTCTCTCTTTCTTTCTTTCTTTCTTCCTTTCCTCTTTTCCTGGGTATCTTTAATCTTTCCTAGCTAGAAGTGCAACAGTCTCTCACAGATTGATGTGTTTCAATTCTGACTTTTGGCAAATTCTCCCCTCCTTAATCAGCCTGTTGGCCCCTTGCCATGTGGGATTAGCTTTAATGGAGATCAGCTTTAATCCCATTGTGGCTCAGAATTTATGAGCTCAAGCAATCCAACAGACTCAGCCTCCATGCATCCCCAGTCCCAACTATTTCCAAATTTTTAAACCTTAATCTTCTTTGAACCCTACAACTCAGTCTTAGTGGCTTATTTGCTGGTCCTGGAACAGATCATCCATCTCCTATCTCTGTACCTTTGCTGTTTTTCTGTTCCTCATGGCTTCCTCCTCAGTTTCACCTTTTAGACTTTCCAACTTCCTTTAAGACAGTCCAAGTGGCACCTTCTCCAGGAGGTTTTCTTCACTAAAGATGCCTCATATTTTTTTATTTGTCATATACATATATATATATATATATATATATAGTATATATGTGTATTGTCATATACATACATATATATATATATATGTATTTATTTGTTTATGTTATCTCCTCCCCCTATTCGAATGTAAACTTCTTGATGTCAGGGACCACTGTTGCATTTTCTTTTGTATTCCATACACTTAACATATTGTCTAGGATATAGCAATTTCTTTGTGGAAGGCAACAACTAGGTAATTATTAAGTGTCTGAGGTCAGATCTGAACACAGGTCCTCCTGACTCCAGGACTGCTACTCTAACCACTGGGCAACATAGCTACCCTGACATAGAAATTTCTTTATCTTTCCCCCTAAATCTTTCCTCCCACCTCCTTCTCTATTACAATAGAGGGTAATATAACCTCCCCCAGTCTCTCTCATTCTAATTTTAAATAAAATTGAATTAAAATTATTAATCTAAATCTTACTAAAGCTATATTGATGTAAAATTCATTCTAAATACAATACTACTGAGAAAAATATTCAGTGGGGTATCAGAACTACTAAATCTCTGGTTTAGATCTGTCATACTGCAGATAGATTCATCCAAACCCAGAGACATCTTTTGTAGACAATACTAGTTAACATAGTGTCTATTTTCCTATTTCCAATGGACAGTAAGGATAAAAACCAAGATTCTTTTTACTATAGGAGACAGGCAGCCTAGCACACTGAATCTAACACAAACAAGAATAAGAATACAATCCAAGACTTTTGCCGAGAAAATTCATTTCAGAGATGATTCTGGGAAGATGGCAAATAAGACAGAGCATACCAGTTACTCCAAATTTCTCTTAGAGACAAGATAAAACATTGCCTCAAAATGAACTTTGAGTAGCAAATATAATAAAAAGTCAGTGTAAAAACTCTACTCCTAAGACAACTTGAGGGAAATTTAGTAAAGATTCTATGTCCAGGGGTAGAAGAAGAGGGTAAGGAGAGGGGATGAGAAAGAAAAAGAGGAGGGAAAATAGAAAGAGGAGGAGAAAGAGAAGACAGAGGAGGAGGAGGAGGAAGAGGAGGAGGAGGAAGAAAAGAAAGTCAACCATAGTTAGATAATATGGGGTTAGAGAAGATCTGGGTTCATACTCAGAAGAAGATAATCAAGTTAAAAGTGACACATACTTTAAAGAAAAATGTCAAGTGGTTCTAAGCAAAATAAACCCCAGTTATTGTAACAATTTAGAAAGGACTTTAAAATCAAATAAGATAGTTAAGGGAAAAAAATATGGAAAATTTAAGAACAATCCAAGAAAATTAAGGAATTAATGAAAAGGAGAGAAAACCAATTAGAAAAAAAAGAGATGTGAAAGAAAATATTTCCTTAAAACTATAATTAAGGATAGGGAAACATAATATTATTGATATCATGAAATAATAAAACTAATAATAATATAAATAATAAATAATAAAATGCATAAAATAACATTTAATATAATAAATATAATAATAATAAATGAAAATGAATAATAATAAATAAAATAAAACTGAAATAATAAAACCAAAAAGTGAAAAACAAGTGAATGAAACATTCCATTAGAAAAATAATGAACAGATTGAGGAGAAACAATCCAAGAATTATTGGATGACCTGAAGGTTATGATAAAAAAAGACTCTAGATACAAAATTATGAAAAATCATTAAGGAAAATTGCCCAAAGTTCTACAATGAGAAGATAAATAGATATAGAAAAAATCTTGGATCACCACCTGAAAGATATCTCAATATGAAAACTCATAGAAACGTCATAGCCAAGATTCAAAGCACCAATGAAGAGGAGAAAATACTACAAACTAAAAGAAAAAAAAACAATTTAAATACTTTGTAGTTGCAATCAAAATAATATAAGATCTAGCAACTTCTACGTGACAAGAGTGAAGGACTTGGAACATATTTAATAAAGCAAAAAGACTTGGATCTGTAACCAAAAATAGCTTAATTAGCAATGTATGATCATGAATTTAAAAAAAAGGCGCATTTGATGAATTGAAAGACTTTAATGAATTGAAATTATTTGTGACAGAAAGACTGGAATTCAATGGAAAATTTGACATATAAGAAGAAATATCAACAAACATTAAAGAACAATTATAAGAAATTCTTTAGTGGGAAAATGTTATCTGTAGTCTTAAAATATTTTCATTGCTTGAGTAGTTTGAAAGAGCAGACATAAAAAAAATTGGGGTTGAACTGAAAATGATAGATTGATTCTAAAAGATTAAATTTGTTAGGGACAGGTATAATGGAGGAATTATACAAATGAGGTTTATATCTCATACAAATTATCTCATACAAAAATGGCAGAACTGTTACAGTGGAAGCAGTTGGGAGTAATGCTAGAAATTTATTCTCATCTGAACTCTATTTTTTGAATATATTCTTCATTGTTCATTCATTCTCCAATTTTTTAGAAGGCTTTTAAATAGTTATGAATAGGAATAAAAAGGAAGACTTTTTTTTCAGCAGTACCTTATACCTTTACAAAAACTGATAAAATATTAAAGCTAAAATGTAAAAAATTGGGAAAGATTTATAGACATTTTCACAGATAAAGGTCTCATATTGTAAATATATAAAGAATTTTTAAAATGTATGATACTACAAGTCATTCTTCAATTGATAAATGATCAAAAGATATGAACAACCAGTTTTTTTGATGAACAACTCAAAAATATAATCAAATGAAAAAATGCACTAAATTACTATTGATTAGAGAAATTCAAATTTAAACAATTTTTAGGTATCATCTTACACCTATCAGATTGAGTAATATGATGAAAAGGGAAAGCAACAATTGTCAGAGGAAAAATGAAAAAAAAATGGAACTCTAATTCACTGTTGGTGGAACTGTGAACTGATTCAACCAAGTGGGAGTATAATCTGAAATTAACACCAAAGAGTTATAAAACTATGACCTTTTGACCCAGTAATGCTACTATTAGGTCTTTTTCCCAAAGAGATTAGGAGAAAAAGGAAAATTATTTATTTGTTTTAAAATATTTATAGCAGTTCTTTGTGTGGTGGCAAATGATTGGAAATTAAGGGGATGCCCAGGGAAATAGATAACCAATAGTGGAATTTGATTGTGTTGGTGTGATGTAAAAATTGATGCATTAGATGATTTTAGAAAAAAACATGGAAAGACTTGCAGGAAACAATGAAGAGTGAAATGAGCAGAACCAGGAGACTTTTCTTAACAGTATTATTCTGAGAACAATGTTGAATTACTAAATCATCTTGAAAATTAAAAATATTCAAATCAACTATAAAGGACCTATGGAGGAAGGTGCTATCCAAATCCAGAAAAAGAACTGATGAATTGAAATATTTATAGTATGATTTTTCATTTATATACACATACATTTTGGTGTCTAATGATAGATAGCCTTCTTTAGGACCTGATGAGGAAGGAAGAAATAAAATTAAAAAGTACACAGCAAAGAACAAAAGAAACTTAGAAGGAAGCACAGAATAGGGTAAATATTTGTGTAATATTGAAAATGATGTTTAGTATTTATTACATAGTTTTCCAAAAATGTGAACAACGTAAATGGAAATTCATGGTTTTATAATGAATCCACTTCTTAAGTTGTATTGTGTACATGGCAATATTCTTTTATTTTTTTTGGTCTTTTATATTTAAATTTAAGATGAATAAATTTTTAAATATTTAATGTTTATTTATTCTCATTTTGTACAAATAATGTATTTTTATATATTAATAAAATATTCTTGTTTAAGAGTAAACAAAATACCCCCATCGCCCAAAAAATATAGACTCGCTTGAGCAATAAAGGGGAGAGAAAAAATTAAAATAAAAAAATAGTAATAATTGTAGGTATGGCCAGGTGGTGCAATGGATGGAGCACCAGCCCTGGAGCCAGGAACACCTGAGCCAACATCCCGCCCCATACACCCAACAATCACCCAGCTGTGTGACATGCAAGCCACCCCCCAACCCCACTGCCCTGCAAAAAGCAAAAAAAAAGAAAAAAAACCAAAATAAAATAAAATAGTAATAATAGTAGGAATGGCTGGGTGGTGGATGGAGCATTGGCCCTTGAGCCAGGAGCACCCAGGTCCAAATCCGGCCTCCGACACCAAATGATCTCCCTGCTATGCAGCCCCAGGCAGGCCACCCAGTCCCATTTGCCCTGCACCCCCACACACAAATAATAATAATAATGAATGTGCTTCAGTCTTGTTTCCAATACCAACAACTCTGTTGTGGGTGGATCACATTCTTTATGATAAGTCCATCACAAAAGTTACTTCCATATTTTTTCCACCTTTGCCATTGCTGATTGCAACCCCCTGGTTTCGTATTTCTCCACTGCCATGTGTTATATTTTCTCTCTCCTTTCACTGACTCTGCTGTAGGGTAGTTGAGTGGTGCAGCAGACAGATCCCTGGCCCTGGGGTCAAGAGGCCCTGAGCCCCCATACCACCCCTTAGGCCCAGCATCCACCTGGCCCTATGGTCCCGGACAGGCCTTCCAATCCTAGCCCCTTGCAAGAACTAAAAAAGAAAATGTGTTATATCTGACTACTCTCCCCCCATGGTCCATCCTCTCTTCCATCACTCACATCCCCCCTTTCCCCCATCCCCGCCTTACTCCAGATGCCTATACTCCATTGAGTATATATGCTGTTTCCTCTCCTAGCCACCTCTGATGAGAGCAAAGATTCCCTCATTCCCCCTTGTCTTCCCCCCTTCCATATCATTGCAATAGCTCATTGTAATAAAGAAAAATCTTATTACATGAAATATCTTGGCCTATTCCCCCTCTCCTTTTTCTTTCTCCCATTACATTTTCCTTTTTTCTATTGACTCCATTTTTACACCATATTTTATCTTCAAATTCAGCTTTCTCCTGTGCTTCATCTATAATAGTTCCCTCTACCTGCTATATTAACAGAGAAGGTTCATATGAGTATTTTCAGTGTCATTTTTCTATGCAGGAATACATGCAGTTCATCACCATGTCCCTCATATTTTCCCCTTCTCCTCCAATCTCTATGCTTCACCTGAGTCCTGTATTTGAAGATCAAACCTTCCGTTCAGGTCTGGCCATTCCAACAGGAACATTTGAAATTCCCCTGGTTCATTGAAAATCCATCTTTTTCCCTGGAAAAGGACATTCAGTTTTTCTGGGTAGTTGATTCTTGGTTGCATTCCAAGCTCTTTTGCCTTCTGGTATATTATATTCCAAGCCCTACAAGTTTTTATTGTAGTTGCTGCTAAGTCCTGGGTGATACTGACTGCAGCTCCATGATATTTGAATTGTGTCCTTCTGCCTGCTTGTAATATTTTCTCTTTGACTTGGGACTTCTGGAACTTGGCTATAATATTCCTAGGGGTTGGTTTTTTGGGATCTCTTTCTCAGGGGGATAAGTGGATTCTCTCCATTTCTATTTTGCCCTCTGCTTCTAGGATATCAGGGCAATTTTCCTATAGTAATTCTTTGAAAATGATGTCAAGGCTCTTTTCCTGATCATAACTTTCAGGTATTCCAATAATTTTTAAATTATCTTTGCTAAATCTGTTTTCCATATCAGTTGTTTTTTCAATGAGATGTTTCATGTTTTCTTCTAATTTTTCATTTTTTTGGATTTGAAGTAATGTGTCCTGATTTCTCATAAATTCATAAATCTCCTTCAGTTCTATTCTTTGTCTGAAGGATTTGTTTTCCTCAAAAAGTTTTCTTATCTCTTTTTCCATCTGGCCAGTTTTGCTTTTTAAAGCATTCTTCTCCTCAATAACTTTTTTGAACTGTTTTATCCATTTGACCTAAGCTGGTTTTTAGCATGCTATTTTCTTCAGCATTTTGGGGCATTTCCTTGACTAGGCTGGCTGACTTTATTTTCATGTTTTTCCTGCATCTCTCTCATTTCTTTTCCCAGTTTTTCTTCTAACTCCCTCATTTGATTTTCAAAGCCTTTTTTGAGCTCTGTCATAGGCTGATCCCAATTTCTGTTTTTCTTGAAGTCTTTAGATGCAGGAGTTTGTGTTTCCTCATCTTCAGACTGAGTATATTGATCTTTCTTGGGATCATAGATAATGTATTTCTCAAAGGTGTTCCCCTTTTTTCTCTGCTTGCTCATTTTCCCAGCCTAAGCCTGTTTTGGGGTGCTTCCTGAGCTTTTGGGATACTCCCACAAGGGTCTCAGTGTGTGAGTCTCTGTCCTCCCTCTTGGTCTGTGAATGATCATATGCGCCCCCCTCTGCCACGGGGCTGAGGTAGGAGGGCCCCTGCTGTTCTATTGGGGGGGGGGGGCCTAGACTGGGGTCAGGATCTGAATGTGGTCAGAACCCCAGCGTCCTGTTCCAGAGGCAGAGGATAGAGCTCTGCAGTCTCTCTTCACTCCCCTCCCTCATCTCAATGGGCTCATGCCCTGGGGGCTCCTGCTTATTGGCTCTGCCTGCTTATGTTTCCTGGATCTGGAATGTAGTGGCCATGCTGCTAACTATGTGCCCTGAGGGCTGGGCTTCACGTGCTGGCTCTGGCACAGGTCCCCCTGCTGTTCCCCCAATTTGTGCCCAGTGCTCCCCGGGGCGTAACTCAGGAAACTCCCCGCTGCTGTGAACTACAGCTCCCAGTGCCCTGGGGCTGCCTATAGGAGGCTAAAGTTCTTTGGCTCTGGCGGGCTACCCCTCCGACCGAGAAGCAGAGCCTTTCTGCTCTTTTCCAGGTTACCTTGAGTAGGAGAACTGCCTCACTGGGTCTGTCTGCCTCACTATGGGCTCTGTCTCTGGAAAATTTAGTTAAGGTCTTTAGTTTCACAGATTTATGAGAGAATGCCTAAGACAGGATCCACTCTTGTCACTATCTTGGCTCCACCTTCCTAAAAAATTTTTTTAAAGAAACAATTGTTTTCTCAAGTCAAAGGTTTTTTATTATTACAGTCTCTACAATATCTTGAAAAAGGAGCAGAATTTAACATTCTTGTTAAAACTATCTTAGTAAGCAGAGTATCAATAAATACAAGTAAAATTCTTATAAAAGTAAAATAATATAAAGCAAAATAAAAGTAAATTCGAATTGATACTGTGCTTACATGCATTTGTCTCTGCTCTGCAGAATATGCAAAATGCTCTATGCACCTAGTTATACACATTTTGTCTACTGCCATTAGAATGTGAGCTCCCTGAGGGAGGAGTATGATTGTTTTGCCCTTGTCTTTTTATCCTCAATGTTTGTTCCAACATCTAGAATTCAGCAAATACTTGATAGAGGTTTTTTGATTGTTGCTAGCTATTAGTATTCTTACTCTGACCCCATTTCTGTTTCTGCCTTAATCTGATGTGTCTGTCCCTTGCTTCCCTTTTGAGTTCTCCTCCTCTTGGCATATTCTATAAATGTTGCCTGGTTTGTCTCTCATTCTATATACTTGTATCCATATAGTACACAGTACTTAATACAATGTCTATCACATAGTAAGTGACTAATTAATACTTGTTGACTAAATGGATTTTGAACTTGTGCTGCCTTCTGGTTAAAATACTGTGTCTATTCATATACTCTTTCTTTCATCTCATGTAGCATTTAATCCCACAGCTAGACTATATATGTCTACAGTATCAAATTAAACTAGAAAGGAATCTCTGAACAGTACATATTGACTCAATATTATCTATATTGCATCATATTTTTGTCTATTATGTCAAACATTGTCCAATCAAAAATTAATCTTGCTTAAATTGGACTCTGGAGCTAAGCAGTCACAAGATGGACTAGGAGACTAAAACCTTTAGCATATGCCATTAGCTGTTTCCTGACTGCTTACTCCACTTCTGACCCTGTGTATCAGTTAATCTCTGCTATCCTGACAGTTGAGATGGCTGGTTCCATAGAAAATATCTTGTGGTGTTTAAAAAAAAAATCATCATTATAGAATATTGGAGTAAGTATTACCAAAAATACACTGTGACAAGAATTTATTATAGAGACCCATGGCCCCATAAATTGAAAACTAAAGCAAATAGAATGGATGAATCCACCCATGATGAATGCAGATGGAAAAAGACATTCATAGCCACCTCAGGTACCTAAGATGAAAGAGAGATGAAGAAATGCCAGATAATGCCAGATGGAGTTGATAAAGCCAGATGGACAACAGATGAGGAAACTATTGCTGCAAATTCAGGAGTGTCTTTTAGACTAATGCATTTGTGTTCTATTTAGTTCCAGGTTCACATTACAGTTCAGATCACCTAAAAATTAAACTTTTTTATTTAAAATTATTTCTATGACTATTCATGCTCACCACTTTGATCAGTTTTTCCTAAAGTCTTTAAACCCTTTGAAGCAGTATGTTAGTGTAACTATTTCAGAAAGTAATTTGTTAATTATGCACAATTAAAACATCCATAACCTTTGACTCAGAGATTCCACAGCTAGGAATATATTCCACCAAAGTTCTTGTTTAAATATATTTATAGCATCACTTTATGTGGTGGCAAAAACAAAATAAATGCCCATGAAATTGAGAATGACTGGACAGATTGAGATATATGAATGCAATGGAATATTACTGTGCTTTAAGAAATGATGACTATGACGAATACAGGGAAGCCTGTAAATGATCACATGATACAAACTGAAGTAAGCAGAACTAAGAAAGCACTATACACAATAATTACAAAAATGTAACAGGCAGAACAACTATTAGAAAGAATTAAATGTATGTTGCCAAAATTGCAAAGATTAAGCATGATAGCAGAGAATTGGTATTAGAAGACATTCTTATACACTGCAGATGTGGGAAGTCTAAAGGTTTAGAATAATGTTTACATTTTCAGACTGTTTTATATTTATTGATCAGTTTCACTGATTTTTCAATTCCTTGAATTTAAAAATGAAAGATGGATTTCTGGGAGAGGCAATGATTCTGGGAAAAATTCTAATGATGCAAAAAACAGATCAATAAAAATGCATTTCAAAAATTGATTTGATCCCCACACTAGAACAAAAATACAAACTCTCATGATGTCATGCAAAATTGTTCCCTTGCTCCATATAACTTTCTTTGGTCCTGAATGATAACTTTGATATACTAATATTCTCTAATATTACTTGGTTCTTTACCTCTCTCTGAGTGTACTTTTAAGTTATATATTTATCAATTTGAATTTGCTTTTATTTTACTTTATATTATTTTACTTTTATAATAATTTTACTTGTATTTATAATCTATCTCACCTCCTCTTCCTCCAAGACAGCAAACAAGAAAAAGAACTAAAGGCAAACTTATTGGTCCTAAGATTCATTCATTCCTTCCCTGATCATCAAAGATCTCAAAACAGTCTTTTCTTTTTGCAATTTAATTAGCAAACCATTTAACTTATTAAAATATGCATTTTAATGACATGACAATTTCTCAATACTTTATAAATTATATTCTTTTAAAATGGAATCTGAATTATTCAAAATACTTAAAGTGAAATCATCGTTCTTTTTTCCATAATTTTAAGCCTCCTGATATTTATTATAAAATATGTGTAGGAAGAAAATATGCTCTATTTTGAAACTGTTATATAATGGGTTAAGTTTATTAATTAAAAGCTAATCAATTTATGAATTTTGTTCACAGAAAGACATACAAAATAGTGTTTGTATTAACTAAAGTTGGAGCACTAGGAGGGGTTGGCAATCTGCCACTGTATTATCTCTGATCCTTAGTTGTGCATGAAATATTTTGTTTATGGGTGGATTTTTATAATAGAATAAAATAAATATGAATGAATTCATAATATCCTAGAATAAAAGGGGTACGGATAAAGAATAACTTTGAATGACTCCTACTAGGGAAGACTTACACAGAAAATTCACATTCAATAATGTAGACTTACTGACTCCTAGGGAAATCTTAGATCATTCTTTGAAGAGATTTCATGAGTACAAATAAACTAAGTTCACTTCTACTACCTATATAGCACACAGTCTTTTGGGTTTTTTTTTTTTTTTTTTGGTTTTTAGGTTTTTGCAAGGCAAATGGGGTTAAGTGGCTTGCCCAAGGCCACACAGCTAGGTAATTATTAAGTGTCTGAGACCAGATTTGAACCCAGGTACTCCTGACTCCAGGACTGGTGCTTTATCCACTGCACCACCTAGCCCCCCCCTAACGCCACCTAGCCACCCCCTTTGCGCCACCTAGCCACCCCTCACACAGTCTTTTGAAAAGAAAGATGTCACACTAAATTTTTGCCTCCTCTTCAGATTAAAGTGAGATTTTGAACTAGAAATTGAAACATAATATTAGAAAATGATTGTTATCTAATCACTACTAATTCATAGATGAAACAACAAAATGTGAATTTACAAAACAAAATCAATAGAGAAGTATGAATGAGTTAATTTTGTTCCGAATTGCTAACTTAAAGGTATAACAAAACTTGGGAGACCAATTAAATCAAAAAAAATGATATTTGCTCTTTACCATAGTGGTAAGAAAACTAAAAAAGACTTATCTCAGCTATTATGATATTCATGGAATATTTCAGTTGAAAAATATGAATCTTTATGTAGGATTAGCTTGTAAAACACAAATCTGACCAGGAATAACATCACTACTTCACTCATACAACCTCATTAGTTTTATACCTATGTCTCCTTTTTTATATCTAGTTTGCAGGATTGTTTTACTTTATTCCTTTCCATGTCCTCTAATGTTCAACTAACTTGACTGCTTGATGTTCCTCATACTCAGTATTCTGTCTTTCACCTCTACCGCACAACTCCAATGGGCTGGCCACATTCCTCAAATATTATCCTAAAAGTATATTTTACAGAAAATTCACTAGGGCTAGCACTCACTCAGAGGTAAAAATAAACGATGCAAGATACTCTCAAGATATTTTTGAAGAACTTCAGAATCAGTTTTGAGACAAAGGAGACAATGAATGAGAACCTCCCATCATGGAGTACCTGCATTAAGGATGGTGACAACACCATCCATGAGAAAAGTTCAATTGCAGTAGTTCAAAAGAAATACTAAATGTTCAAATTTAGAGAAATTTCTACTATCAATATTCATTTGGACTATTTGTACTCAACCTTTGAGACTTTACCTATTATATTTTCACAACCCTCAGCCAAAACTTGTTCCATATTTTCCTTCTCTATTGTTCATCCCTAAGGGTTCCATATGCCATTTTCAACCAGAGAATTCAGAAGAAAGTTTTTCATATTTTGGTCCTTTGGGGAAGCCAAATCATCAAGTCCAAAAATCAATTTAAAAAAAGGCATAGGAGTTCAGCTGAGATTATTCAAGGGCCTGAGTTCTTGTTCTGATTCTCTCATTAATTAGAAATATGATCTTGAGTAAGTGATAAACCTCTCTAAGCTTTAATTTTCATATCTCTAAAATGGAATTCAAAGTATGTTTATTACCTGTCTTAAAGGATTGTCGTAAGACTCAAATGAAATAATGTAAATTAACTGCTTTGTGCCCCCACACAAATAACTGCTACATAAATATTATTTTCAAGCCTAACAGGTGATAAAGATCCAGAGATACTTAAATACTTTATATGCTTATGAAATATACATATATGATATATGTATATGTTTGTATATATGTGTGCAAGAAATAAGGATTCTATAATAGACTATTTTTGAACAATAAGAAAGGTTGCTTCAAAGCATATCAATAATAATAATTTTGTAAAAAGCTACCTTCATTTATTTGTGGATGACATGATGATCATAGACATCATTTCAATGATGAACCATTTAAAATAAAATCTTTTAAATGGTAGCAAGTAGATGCTCCATTGGTTTTAAATGGAGAGCAATGGCTGGTCTCATTGTGTTTAAATTGCCCATCATTATCATGGCCCTTAATAGGATTTAAACTGCTAGCCACTGCCAATTCCTTGTGTTTCAAGTTCTTCTCTCAGGAGGCAATCATTTCATCATGGTTGAAAGCTCTGGGGGATCCTTTAGCTTTTAACGAGGAAGTCACAATGACACAACCTTCATAGTGGGACTTAATATAGACAAATGGCTTTGACAAGATTAGGTATGGAAATAGGATAGTTTTTAATCCTGCATATAAACTTTGGCTTTTCTAAAATACAAAGTTCCCAGGGTCTCCCTGGAATATATATAAAAGCACTAATCAAATTAAGCAACTGAAAGAAAAAGCACTTGACCATTAAATTAGAAAACCTTGCTGCAGCAAAAGGGGAACTGAAGACAGACCTCTATGAGAACAATTCTGTTTCAATTCCTAATCTCAATGGGATGGAAAAAACTATAAGCACCAGAAAGCATGCATACATTTGTACTGGGGGAAAAAATTTCATTGAGGGCAGAGAAAGAGGGAAGTAAGGAAGTATAGGGGAGTGATTGTGTTTATATGAATGAAATAGCCAGAGTAGAGAACAGCCTATTTTATTCTTCTTACCAATTCCATGACTATGCCATTAGCTCAGCATTGGTACTCTATCTCAATTGTGAAGACTGAATTGACAGCAGTATATAAATGCAGCCAGAGGCTCTTCCTATACTGTCCAAGTGAAGTGTATAATTAGTCTATGGTCTGGAGAACACTGAAATTTCTACACTGGTAGGCTGGATTATTTTCTCACTTGTTCAGAAAAACTCAATCATGCTTATATGGATATCATTGTACTCTCCAGGGCATTTTCAAATAATTATTTTTTGTTTTGCCAGTCATCAGTTCTGAAAACAGCAAAAGCATTTAGAAGATATACAAGAAATAAAATAGCTAATGTCTGGACTAAGAGATATATTCTCAAAGGTAAAGTCAACTAGTAAACTTTGAATTCCATTTATAATTCTATTATAAAAGATAGTGCTTTAGTTTAGGTTTTAAAAAACCTATGAATTAACCACATTATTAATATGTGAAAATATTGACTGAGTTGTCATCTCTGAAAAGCCAGGTCCTTGAGTTGCTTATGTACTGGCAAATTTCCATCAGCTTATCAATCACTGACAAACACTAATGATTGTAATGAGCAATGAAGACTTGAATTCAAATGAACAATGGTAATAGTTGACAACATATATACATAGAACCTTGATTATGGCTTAACTTAGTGTTCCATGCTATGCACAAAGACTTTCATTCCTTGTTTTCCCAACCTATGTGCTAAATATAACTAAAGCTCTTTTGTCCTCAAATTGAAAATAATCTCTGCATTTTCTGACCAATCTTTAGAAAGCTTTCATATAAATCTGTCCTGGTTAGGCAAGCACAAGTTACAATGAGACAAGATTTGTTGCTCCTTGTGGAGTGTTTCTTGAATTGTCCTAATGAATAATGCTTTTTGCCATTTCCACATTTTACTTCCTAGTAAGGGTTCTCTGTTTGCCATGAGAGCTTGTTTTTGAATAGTATCTCTGCAAGATACTATACCAAAATGACCTGGATTTAAATAACTAATTTCTCAACTTAAAAAAAGCACTTAACAAGCCTAGCCTCAAAGAAACATTTTGATAAGTAGCCTGCCATAACCTAGAAACAAATTCAAACGATTTGTAAGAAATGGTATATCCTTTTACTAAAGCCCAGCAATGGAGATGTCAGCATTATCTCAACTGCCTCAAGTATTTGATCACTTCTACCTTCACCATGAGTCATTTTAACAAGAGAGCAGGGAGCATTGTAATAGAAAGAAGATGGGTTTTAGGGTCAAGAGACTTGCCTTAGATTTTTGTTGTGTGACCTTGAGCAATTCATGCAGTCTACTGATGTTTTCAGTTTCCTTACCTATGAAATGGAGATAATAATATATGTTATTGATTAATCAACAAATATTTGTTAAATGCTTATTATTTGTCAGGCCCTATAGGTATTTAGGTACTTTTCTTGTGAGTTTATATTACAGTAATTTCACAAGAAAAGTACCTAAATACCTTAAAGTCTAATAGAAAGTAAAGGTAAATAGGATTGATTAACAGCCAATATGCTTTTCTTTTGCAGTACTATCTGCTAAGCACTGAAATTCCCAGTGAAAAATAGCAGCAATCTTTGCCATTAAGGACTTTACATTATGTTACTGGATTTACAATATTTACACATACACATACAAACACATTCACGTGCATTTGACACATGTACATATGTATATGTGTATAAATATATATATATTCATTCATAAATACAACATATGCATTGATAATTTATAGAGAGAGAATATATTTACAATGGGGAAGATATAAGATGCTGAGGTAACTGGGAAAAAGTTTTCTACAGAAGATGGCAATTAAGTTACATCTTGAAGAAAGCCAGGATTTTGAGAGGTAGAGGTGAAGAAAGTATTGTAGGCATATAAAAAAGCAAGTGAAAAGGCATGGAGATGGAAGATGGATTATCATATGTGAGGAACAACTATGATCAATAGCAAACTTCCATAGTTTGGAAGATAGTGACTGTGGGGAGAAAAAAAAATCATTTGGCTTAATAAGCTTGACGTAGCTACATTAGTCATTTAGTTTGAAATGCCCAGTAGGTGATATCAGACTGGAGTTTAGGGTGGAGACAAGGATTAACTACATAGATCTGGGAATCTTCTGGAAACCATAAAGATGATAATCTCACCTGTGGAAGCTGATGAGTTTACCAATGAAAGAAAGGAAAAAAGAAGGCCCAGGTCAGACCCTTGTGTGATACTCAATTAATGGGAAGCAGTATAATATAGTTGCAAGAGGAATTACTCTGTGGTCTAAGACCCTGGGTTCAAAAGTCACCCTCTAAGGAGACCATGGACAAGCCACTTAATCTTCTGTTGGATGTTGTCTTATTCCTAAACTGTAAGGGTTGATTAAGATTTCTGCTTCCTTTCAGTTCTAGATCTATCATCTTCTACTCCTATGACATGAATGGAAATGCAGGAATAGTATGACAGAAAGGAAGAGAACCAAGAGAAAGAGAAATGTCAGAGGAATAGAAAAATCAGAGAGTATCTCGTAGAAAAGTCAAGGAGGATGAGGCTTGAGAAAAGATCTGACAATTAAGAAATCATTGGTAATTTTGTAAAGAGCAGCTTCAATTAAACTATGAGGTCAGAAGCCAGATGGTCAATGAATATTCTTTGAGATCTTCCAATGGATTGAATTCAGTTGCTCCAAAAATGTGTTTAATACTCTGTTTCCATTTATGTTCTATTCTGATGTTTCAATGTGACAGAAGCGAGTCTGGTTTCCCCAAGGCATACAGAAGATAAGCCCTGTCAGGTTCTACTAAGCTGGAAAGTTTCCAATCTGTATAGACCCCATTCCAACATAGGACCAGTCTAGCTAAGTTTGAAATGACTTCTTTCAGCCCCAGTGACTTATGCAAACTGTCTTAAGTTGTGGAGGGGTTCCCTTGTGTGTCAGTGGAAGGAGTACCCCATCAGTGAGATCACAACTCCTTGAAGTAAGTATGCCTCTTCCCTATAGTGTGCAATCTTTAAGAACTGGGCAGAAAACAATATATGGCGCTGACATTTTCTTTAGACAGTTTACTAAGTTATGCTACTATACACAGCTTAAGAAATTTAAGAGCCTCCGGCTAAAAGGCTAAAGTGTAACAGGAATGCTTAGGAACTGTTTGTATGCTTGATTTGTTTTACAGTGTTTTTGGTCTTTAGTTTTGATTGGATTGTTTTACTGAAACATGAAGGGCATTTAGAAGGCAAGAAAGTGAATACAATACATTTGCAACAGTATGCCCCAAAGCAACATCTTAATGTCAGAAGTAAATTATAACAACTTACATTACTGATGACATCCATTATAATTCAAAACGGAGACAATGGCACCAAGGTTGTTCATGCTAGACAAAAGGGCTTCCTTTCCTGCCTTATGTAACCAGGCATTCTATTCTTCTATGTTGCTGTGACATATGAAGACCTTTATTGATAAGAATAAAGTCAAGAGAATGAAATGTAAGAAGTAAATGGACATTTTCCTAGAATGCTTTTTAAAAAGGGTTTTTTTTTCCTCCCAGCAGTCATTCAATATACATGCAACTATTTTATTAGGAAAAAAAGCATGTTGTACTTAATGCTACATATATGACTTCCACAAATGTCAATAGGCATTATATCTATGAGTGACTTGATGGACTTATAATGAAATGTTTACATTAGACCCTATATTAGTGATGAACTACTTTGGAAGCAACTAGCTTCCAAAGCAAGGAGATAATTTCAAATTCATCTATCTGTCCACACACATATTTCCCTAAATACCTGATCTTCCTTATTTCTCCTAATCATTATCTTTAGCATAGAGAGAATGATAGTATTGTTGTTGGTATTGTTATTATTCATCCTTCATTTTTAAAAGGATATTATCATGGATGATGTCTTATCTTATGAATAAATTGGATTCAGATGAGGTAGAGTTACCTAGTCATCAACCTGACTCTTTTCCAAAGTGAAAGTAATATCTCCATTTGCAAATGACTCAGAGAATTGAAGATACTTGGTCAGTCAAACAGCTAGTAAATGTTGGAGACAGAACTTGAATTGAGGTGTCCTGACATGAACTCCAAAAGAGAATATATTAAGTTCATGGATAATGAGGGTGAAAGAAGCAAGTCAAGCAAAAAGACAGTTCACCTTCAACATGAAGGACTGAGGTTTCCAAAGCAGAAAACAATAGGATGTTGAGAACTAAGGTGTGATCAGAGTATAGGGAACAATGTGAATTTTCTGCCAATGGGTATCTCAATGGATACCAACTCTTTTTTACCCACAATTTCAGGTAGTTCTAGGACCTGACAGGAATAATGAAAATAGTGGGGTGAACTGGTTTGAAAGGGAAATTCCATATTAAATAATATCTCAACTATTCAATTTGGTTCATTTCTCCCTAAATATGCCCATGTGGATTTCCTCACTCTTCATTTCCTCACAGATGATTAGAAAAGATAGCACTCAAATTGAGACCATAGTTTTAAAAATAAAATATTTGGAACAATCAATTTGAAACTGCAAATCTCAAACTCTGCAAAAAAATAAGCCCAACCAATATACTGAAGTTATTAATATTATTATTTTGTGCATAAAAATATATTTTAATTTGTATTTTTGTTAAAAAATAGTTCACATAGTAATGAAGTATTCTTTTTCATAAATATATCAATGAATGGTCATATTAAAAGGAATTGCATGTTAACCTAATCATGTTAAAAGGAATTAAGGGGAAATATTTTGGAAATGATGTTTTAGTATCATACTCCCCTTAGGACCCATTAATCAGCTATTTGACTTTGGCATTTGAGTGCCTGAATTTCTTCCTTTATCTTTTATCTCTCACTTTTTGATTTGTTTTTTAATCTATCCAATAAGTGTTACCCATAATTGTCCCATCACATATTTCATAGGATTGATGTGAGTATATACTAACACTGAATTAAGATAAGTGGCTTGAAGAGATACAATTCTATACTATACATTTACCTATTCAAAAAATAGTCAATGACTCCATATTATCTGCTTATTAGGGTAAAAACTCTACCTTGGTTTTAAGGATCTTTACAGTCTGAGTATAATCTTCTTCATAAAATTCTG
Organism: Macrotis lagotis; assembly: GCF_037893015.1. NCBI lineage: Eukaryota > Metazoa > Chordata > Mammalia > Peramelemorphia > Peramelidae > Macrotis > Macrotis lagotis. The sequence goes on from NC_133658.1 coordinate 625,701,924, forward strand.
TTCTCACAATTCCACTTTAGGAGCCTTCTGCTATAATTATATTGGTTTTCTTTACTGTTCTCCAGTGAAACATTATTTTCTCCTATCATTCTCCCTATCTAAAATACTCAGTCTCAAACTCTCCATTAATCCAATATTTTCAAAGTCCATCTTACATCACTCTCCCCTCTATCTAGAATATGTTCTGTGAAAAAGTTGTTGTGAGAAAATTCTCATGGGCATATTCAGAGAGAAACCAAACAAGTTGAATAAGTGAGGAATTACTACACAGTAAATATACATAGAAACAAGAATACTTATCTTTATGTATATATATATACATATATATATATATATATATTATACCTACAAAACTATATTAGCTCCTAGTGAGCAAACAATACATTTTATCCCTCTTGCATCACTGAAATGCATAGCAAAGTCAGTGCCTTATACCAAAGAAGTGCTTTAAAAATTTTCTGACAATAATGATGAAATAAAAGAAATAGTTTAAGTACTACTCATAAGGAGGGCATTATTATTAGGTTCAATATTCAGGAGGCAGAGCCAAGATGGCAGAGAAGGAGAATGTACATTAGATCAAGTCCCAATTGAGAAATATGAGGGCAAAAACACAATCATTTCTCTAGCCTAGGTAGGTTTAGAAAGAAAGGCAGAGAGGAATCCATAGAGGGATGATATCTCCAATTCAAACATTGGATTTGAGGTCTGGTCTCTGCTGCCATGGGTAGAACATTTCATCATTCAGACACTGAAATAAAACTGAGATTCCAGGGGCCTGAAAGTCCAGGATAGGAAGAGATTGCAGAAGATCCATGAACTAAGCAGAGTGCAGATTTAAGTGTTGTCTGGAACTACTCTGACTCATTATGCAGTTTGGGTAACAGATTCAGGTTGGACTAATGAAGAAAGCACAACCTAGAACGAAAAGGTATGGTCACAGTTGAAGCCCTTGCTGAATGTTGAACCAAATAAGTTCAGAAGCAAACTACAGGAATGAAACTCTGATCAAGGACTCAGTTCCAGCCTTCATCCCAAGCTGAAGCCTACAGGGGAGTAACCAAACCAAAAGGGAAGCAGAAACCAGTAACTCTGAACTTAAAGCACTCAAACAAAGCTAATAGTGATTGAATCCAGGTACTATCTATTTAAATTTTCAAAGAAGGATAAGCCAATTGAAGCTTGGCCAAACCAAACCCCAGTCAGGAACCTGTAGTGCTCAGACCAGGAGGTTAGTGAGCAGTTTTCACCACTTTTTGTGTTGTGAAAGCTTGCAAGCTTCCAGAGTGAGAGGTTGTGAGATCTTGAGATTTGATGGAAAACATAATACTCCATATATCAAGAAAGCAGCAGAGTGGGGCAGCTAAGTGATTCAGTGAATAGAGTACCAACCCTGGAGTCAGGAGAACCTGAGTTCAAATCCAGCTTCAAACACATAATATTTAATTGGCTGTGTGACTTTGGGGAAGTCACTTAACCCCATTGCCTTGCAAAAACAACAACAACAAAAAGCAGCAGAGGGACCCAATAAAATACAATCTTGGACAGCTAGGTGGTGCAGTGGATAGAGCACCGGCCCTGGAGTCAGGAGTACCTGAGTTCAAATCCGGTCTCAGACACTTAATAATTACCTAGCTGTGTGGCCTTGGGCAAGCCACTTAACCCCATTGCCTTGCAAAAAAAAAAGAAAGAAAGAAAGAAAATACAGTCTCAGTAGATATTATCCCATGGAGTGTGCAAAGCTCAGACTCTTATCATAAAGTCTAAAATCAAATAATAAGTAAGTTTAAAGAATGAAAGGAGGAGGGAGAATCCCACCTTTAAGAGTTATTAAGATGACAGGAAAATTTGAAACTTGAACTCAAAAGGAAAAGAATTACTCAAAAAGATTAAGCAAAACCTCAAAGAAAAATGGAGCTTTGACAAACAGTAGCCAGAAATTCTGGAAATGATAAAGCAATATTTTTTTAAAGAAGAGACTAAAGATGACTTTTAAAAATAAATGAGGGGGTGGCTAGGTGGCACAATGGATAGATCACCAAACCTGGAGTCAGGAGTAACTTAATAATTACCTAGCTGTGTGGCCTTGGGCAAGCCACTTAACCCCATTTGCCTTGCAAAAATCTAAAAATGAAAATAAATAAATAAACAAACAAACAAACAAATAAATAAATAAATAAATAAGAACAGTAAAGGTTAAAAAAAATGGAGAAAGAAATGAGAGCTATGGGAGCAGTTAGGTGGTGCAGTGGCTAGAGGCCTCAGAGTCAGGAGGACATGAGTTCAAATTTCACCTCAAACACTTAATAATAGCCTAGCTGTGTGACCTTGAGCAAGTCACTTAACCTCATTGACTTGCAAAAAAAAGAAATGAGAGCTACGGGAAAAAAGATATGAAAGGGAATTATTAACTTAAGCAAGCTATACAAAACCTTACTCAGGAAAATAAATAACTGAAAATTAGAATAGATCAAATAGAGGCTAATGACTCCATAAGACATAAAGAAATATTAAAACAGTGGAAAGACTGAAAAACAGGTACAATAAACAATTCTGATCTAAGCATATCATAGTCAAATTGATTGCCTAAACTGAAATTAAATCATTTAAATTCCCCTATATAGAAGAAACTTTATCAGTTGATCTGATGACACTATAAAATTTGACCTATGCTAAAAAAACATTTTCATCATTATAATTTTTATTCACAAAATGCATTTAAGTTTTGGAAGCAGTTTTCATCAATAACCTGTGAGATAGTAAGACAGTGGTTATGAGCTCCGTGTTATAGATGAGAAAACTTAATACTTGGAGTTTGAATACTTTCTCAAGGTCAGACCATTAATTTGTTAAGAGTCTTGACCAGCAATGAGTGTCTTAGTAAGGGTACAGAAAAATTTGCACAATTTGTTAGGGAGGATAGTATGTATATGATTACAAAATAACTTTGAATAAAAAAGTCCCTGCCTTGAAGGAACAATTTACTTGGGCAATGCTTAAGCAATAGTATAGAACATATCAATTAGGTAACACCAGTCTTACTTAACCTGTCCTTTTCTTTCCCTAATGAGTAATGAGACAGAGATTTGGCTGAGTGGCAAAAGGAAATGAGGTCTGTGGAAGAGAAGAGTCATATTAAAGTTCAATGTCAGAAAGAAAAAGATGGGACTAGTAACAGCAACATAATTGTTTAGTGGAGATGATTACTTAATCCATTTGCCTTGCTCTGAGATTTGTTAGTTATAGCCTAAAATTGGTCTGAGGTTCTCACCAGCAAAGAGGTTTTTGATACCTGGGAAAAGCCCAAGCCTCCTGAGTTTCAAAGCATATTATATCACAAATTCTACTTTCCAGGCTGAAATAAGATAATGAGTCCACCATTCCTTTATCATATGAGCCTTAGAATCAATATTTCTTTAGAATTTCTGCCTTTGTTTATAATGATGTACTACAAAAGTAAGTCAAGTATCCCAGGGCAATTGTTCCATACTCCTTTCTCTGCTCAATGGGGAAAGAGCTGTTGATGGTGGTATCAGATTATACATATATCTCAAAATCTTGCACCTAGATTGACCGTGTGTCTTGTGGTATTTAGGAGAACAAAAAATAATACCCTTGGTAAATATTTTATTGCTATGGTATACGTTGAATTCTTGTTATTAAATACTCTTTAAAAAAATCAGTCGTAGGCTCAGAGTAGCAACCATTTATATAACATTCAAATATTTATATCTATTTCTACCAAGAGGTATGACATTATGCCAAAGTCATCTAGGGGCTTGTGAAATACATCCAGGTCAAAGAAGAGACACATTTCATCAATATTAGAGGCTCAGAGCAAAGTTTGATTGGGTGGATCCAAAAACCTTCCTGAAAATAGGTTGATACTATCCTATGAAGATCAGGATGCTGAGAGATAGAAAATCATTGATTCTCTGGCTACCACAAAGACTATGGAATTTAGCAATTCTACTTCAGTGGGGCATCTGCAAACTACCAACATGAATATGGGAATTTTCTGTGACTGACTATCAATGCTAACTGGTAAGTAAAGTTGAATAGTTGAATGAGATCCAAATTGCACTCACTCAGATAATACTGTAGAAAACAATATTCTGAAACTAGCTATGAGTCAGAAATTGTTCCATGACACAAATGAGCTAAGCATATATTGAAAGATTTTTTCACTTTCCGGTACTTCTTGTACAAGAAAACAAAGAAAATAATATATAATGTTTAGAAACACAATTGAGATGAAATTCCCCCCTTGCAAATATGTAGTTCAGAGAATTTTTTTTTTCTAAATTGAAAAATAAAATAGGAATCATAGAAGTGAACATTGGGTCTCACAGTTAGTATCTGAAGTATATCCTGATTGCATATTCTGCTCAATTCATTTTTCTCAAACAAATAGCTCTTAAGCCTTTAATATACCAGACACTGGGATTGCAAAGACAAATAAAAAATAGTCCCTGCCTCAAGGAACTAAAATTCAACTGAGCCCAGTATCCTTTGCCAATCTTTGTTGATTATGACCCACTGATCTCTGCCATTTAAAGGCAGATGACAGAGGAGATGAAATAGCTAGCATTATCTAACTAGATTTCTTCCTGTTGCTTCTCATGACTACACAGTATGACCATTGAGTCCCAAGTTTTTTATGCCATGAAAAGTGATTCTCCATAATCCTCCAAACTTTAATGCCATTTCCCTGGTGAAAACTAAAGCTAGAAGTCATTTTCCTATGCTTGCTACTCTTGGCTAACTACCCAACATGCTTTTCTCCCCAATATTACAGATACCAGGGGAAGTTTATGCTTTATCATTTCTTGTTACTCAATTTGGAAAGGGAGTGTCCATCAATCCATAATGATGTTTTTAAATCTCAGGGTTAGATTACCACACTCAGGTCAAAGTACAGGCCCTCAAGGCATGGTAATATAAATCTATAATCCCTGCTAGGGAGGCTAATACTGGCAGATCTCTTGAATCAGTATCTAAACTTGGTGGGGAAAAAAACTACAAAAAATGAAAAAAGACTTGAAAAATTTTTAATAAATGACCTAGTTGTGTGGCCTTGGGCAAGCCACTTAACCCCACTGCCTTGCAAAAAAAAAAAAAATGAAAAAGACTTAAACTTGGTAGGGAGTATTTTTTTCTATGATTTAGGAATTCTTTATGTCTCCTGAGGTTTAAAATTATATGGATTATTTTATTGATGATCTGCAAGGATGTCTCATTTGTTATGTATATTAATATCTGCCACAGTTTTTTTTGGGGGGGGCAGCTAGGTGGTGCAGTGAATAAAGCACCAACCCTGGAGTCAGGACTACCTGGGTTCAAATCCTGTCTCAGACACTTAATAATTACCTAGCTGTGTGGCCTTGGGCAAGCCACTTAACTCCATTTGCCTTGCAAAAAAAAAAAAACCCTAAAAAAATATCTGGCACAGCTGATAAGATTTCGCATATATGAGAATAGGTGATTTGAAACTTGTGACCGCATAGATTTGGATAATGAGTCAAAATATCTATCTTACAGAATATCAACAGATAGCAGATACCAGATTCAAGAGTTAGCAAGGTTTATATTCTTAGACCTATCCTTCAGCACTAGTGAATTAAAAAAAATTCAGAGAAAAGTCAAGAAGGGATCTAGTACTGGTTGCAATACAATGACTTCATTTAGATCTCATTAAAACATGAATATTCTTTGACTTTTCTGAAGAATAACTTTCAAGTACTGCTCTAGCTTCTGTTTATAAATATTAATAACTGAAGGCATTGTTGCATGCTTTTTGCTAACAAAGTAAATGCTTTGAGTTTCTGCCCTATTTCAGTTATGCTACATAAGTACATAATAAGCCTGTGTTCACAGTCAGTCATCTGAAAGATTAGGGCATTTTCATTCATCACCAAATCTTTGATTTCTCTAGGAAACTGTTCCATTTGCTAAATAAATGAAAAGAGATAACCCTTGGAGAGCAGTTATAAGTTCATAGATTTTTCTGCCTCTATATTTTATCAGAAACTAATATACATCTCATTCCTGGAAATAACTACCCTAAGCTTTTCCATAGCTATATAATAAAATCAACAAGCATTTATTAAGCACCTAGTGTGTGCCCAAGACTGGGACAAAAGGCATAGAAATCCAACAATGCCTGGTTTAAGAACCTTACTTCAATTTGAGGAAACAATGTTCACTTACATAAATGAAACACTAGGAGTCATTGTGAAGGGGAGAGCAGAGATAATCTAGAACCTTTTACTTCTGCACTCCATTTGGATTTTAAAAAAGGGTACAATTAAGTCTCTGAGAGAAGGATTCACAGTCTTAGGCAGGACAATGGATCAGCTGATTCTTCCAAGGAAAATCAAAATAATCTCTGAGTAACTCAGTCAGAGGACTAAGTTTAAAAAGTCATTTCAATAAAGTAAGTTTCCTTTATGCAGTTGTCCTGAAGTTCAAAGGAAATCCCAAATCTTAAACTATACTAATCTTGCAGTCCATTTTTTATTATTAAATGTAGTTTTCATTCCTTTGATTATTCACATAATTTTGGTATTATATGGTCTTCTTGGGAATGTATGCCAAATTCATAATTAACTAGTGTTACCACCTATCTCTGGTAAATTTTAAAAAATTATATTAGTACCAGGCATTTTATTAACTGCTTTATAAATATTTTCTCATTAGAACTTTACAACCCAGGAAGGTAGGTTTTAATATTAATTCCATATTATTTTTGAGGAAACTGAGGAAGATAGATGAAATGTTTACTTACATAAGTGTAACAATTGGTGTTATACCTAGTAACTAAGATATAGAATTAGAATCACTTAGTGCATGAACAGTCTTAATACTGATAATGAGAATTTGGGCTTAGTTTTCTGTATAGGTGACAACTCAAATATAGGTTTCAAATATGACAAAAATGACAAATATTATTCTATGCCATCATCCTTATTCATTAATAGCACCAATTCATTACACAACTCTTCCACCTCTGCTGGAGGACTGATCAATACACAACCACTATATGCACTTAGTTTGGCATATTAAGCAAGGTAATTGGATCTGGTAGTACACACAGAACTTCCTTTGGGTACTGTACTGATAATATGTCTACTTGGACTAGTGTGATACCCCTCAACTCTTTCACATTGTGATAAAAAAACGTATAATAGCTTTATTCTTATCCATGGGGATTATTCCCATTGTCAATTATAACTTATGAATATTAACTTTTTCGGGGTGAGACAATATATGTTAAATCCTCACTCAAAAGATTCATTTTACTGATTTATAATGCTAATATTAAACAAATCACCAAAAAGCAATTTACCAACTGACTATAGAATGTTCTCAATTCAGTTAGGTACATAGAAATACAAAGCTATACAATATATATCAGCTACTTTTTCTCATTTACATTATGAGTTAATAAGTATTTGTATTCATAAGTGATCAGGCAAGTACATAGAGTTCAGCTTTGCTAGAACTAAATATACATCAGCAAAAAGGAAAATGCATACAAAAATGAAATGAAGTACGAAACTGAAATTAAAAGAAAATTCAACATAAAAGTCACCAATATTAGCCATCACTGGGCTTAATTCATCTTTAAATTTAAGCTATTATTAAAAACAATTTAAAATTTAAACTAAAATCCATAAAATAAAAATACAATATTAGAATGTAACCCCTGGTATTATTTAATATAACATGTATTTTTAGCATTACTGAACATAAAAAGTTGTCTTAAAAGAAGGGAAAAAAACCAAGACTGAATGCTGATTTAGAAAAATGTTTTTAAAATATCCTGGGATGAGATATCTATTTCATAATACAACGTACCATTATGGGACAGAAGGAATCTAAAGCCTTCTATCTCCCCTTTCCTTTCTATTACAAGGTGATGAACCAGCTCTACAATCTGCATCAACCCATGGATCAGCTTATTTTTTTAGGGGAAATCTAAGTGAATCTTGAGATCTAATTTAAGGGTGCTGCTTGGGAGAGTTATATAATGATTCATCAAACTTAAATGACTCAATATTCTTCAAGGGAAGTTATTTTTTATCTCCCACATTAGCATTGCCTTTAGAACCATTCCTGGCATTAACAGTCTGATCTCAATAAAGACATACTTTGTATACAATAGGGAAAAAACACATTTTTATGGGGGGGGGGGGGGGTTAGGTTTTTGCAAGGCAAATGGCATTAAGTGGCTTGCCCAAGGCCACACAGCTAGGTAATTATTAAGTGTCTAAGGTCACATTTGAACTCAGGTACTCCTGACTCCAGGGCTGGTGCTCTATCCATTATGCCACCTAGCCACCCCTAAAAAACACACTTTTAAAAAGAGAATGATGTTTATCAACTACTGGAGAGAAGGTGGACATATTTCAGTTTAATTTAAATGGTCTGAGAGAGGAGAGAATGGAAGGAGAAAGAAGATGCCTCTCAAACAATTGACTTCACAGTTAAGGAAGAGAAAGTGGAGTGGGGGTATATTAACCAGGTCCCAGAAGCACATAACGCTGGCATATTCAAGCAAATAGCAAGTTTTTTCCAAGAAGAACTGAATTCCTTAAAGTAAATCAATGAACCAGAGGAGTCTCAAACTGCTCCTACTTTTATTTAATTCAGGGTAACAGTATCATTTGTTCAGTTCCTACAGATGGTTTGTAGGTTTGGGCTATCTTGCCCAGCTCCCTCTCCTCTCTATGGATCCTTAAAAGTTATCAGAATTAGTCCCTCCTCTGTAGTTCCTCCTTCTAAGGATACTCTGTCTCCTACCCACTAGGAAAAAAACCCAACAACTTATAATTTAGAATGACCTTTCATAGCTTTTGGGGAAATAGACAAGGATATGGGTCACTGGATTGTACAGTGCACAGAGAGCTGACCCTGGAATCAGAAAGACTTGAGTTCAAATCCAGTCTCAGACATGAACTAGCTGGGTCAACCTAGCCAAATTATTTTGCCTTTCTTGCCTCAGTTTCCTCATCTGCGAAAGGAACTAGAGAAGGAAATAATAAACCACTCCATTATATTTGCTAAGAGAACCTCAAATGGGTTCACAATGAGTCAGACATGACTGAAACAGTCAAGCATGCATATATACAAAAAAGAATCATACAATTAGATACTTGAACATAAGGCATTTAGATGTAGGTATTATTAGTAGGGAGAAATCATGAAAAACATCATTTTGCAGGGGTTGTTTTAGTTGTGTCTTTTAAAAAGGTAGAAAGCCCATGAATCAAATTTTAGGAGAGTAATCTACACAGGCAATATGGCAAATTCATAGGTACAGAGTTGGAGAAGAGAGTGTTCCCATGAGGAAAAGAGAGAAGTCTACTCTGACTGAATCATGGAGTGTGGGAAGAGGAGTGACAAGTAGCACAAAATACTGTCACAAATTTTTATAGTGTGCTTCTCATCATCATTATTTCTATGGAGAAATGACTAATAGTAGGCCCTTTAGAGAGCATAATTAGATTTAATATATTGTTTATATTTAAAAATTCATCCATTTACAGAGAACCAAGCAACTCATATCCAAATTATCAATCAATCAATCATAAAACCATTCATAAGTTCATCAGTCAGTCAATATGCATTTATATTTTTGGAATTTTATTTATTTCAGGCAATGTAGTTAAAGTGATTTGTCCAAGGTCACACAGTTAGGCAATTATTGTCTGAGTCCACATTTGAACTCAAGTCCATGACTCTAAACCAGTTTTCTAGCCTTGTACCACCTAGTTTCCCCCTCAATAAGCATTTGTTAAGTATCTATTGTGTATCAGATATTGGTAAATGCTGAAGATACAAAAAATGGCAAAGATACAGAGAGACTCAATATACTTCAAGAGTTTTAAGTAGGGTCTATTACCTTTCCATCTAGCTTTGTCCAAGGAACTTATCCAAAACCAGACATCATTTTAGGGAAAAGACCTTCAAATCCAGGTTTACTAATTTTCCAGGATATCTTGAATTCCATAGCCCAAGGGTTGTTGTTGTTCAGCTTCAGCTTTAGTGAGACCTTAACCCCAAAATGCATATAATATGAGAATACTCTCTGGGGATAATACCTTTTCCATATCCTACCTAAAGAGTCTTTTCCAGGACAACAAGAAACATCCACTTTCTAAATAGACCTTTACAACTTAATCTATTTCTGTCTTCTGTGGTTAACTTCCATAAGTTCTACAGAACATGTGCCAGAAAGCAAAACTCTTTAAGGGAAATTGTAATCTTGTTCTTCTCTTGGTGGACCTTGTTCCAGTGATAAATACTATGGTTGGAATCACTTCTCGGTGGCCACCTCATTCCCAATTCCGAATACTGGTACCATCTTAGTGATTCTTCCATTGTACAATCCCTACCCTCAGTTTTCCAATTATACCTATCCACCTCAATACTACCCTTCATTGCTCCACTCAACTCACTTGAACTGTATCAGTACCTGTGTCAGAACTAATATAGTACATAATTTTAAATCTTTCTTTAATCTTAAACCTCTTCCTTTCTTATTCGTTCCTTCTTTTGTTCCTCATTGAGCCATGACTCCATCTTGATGATACTATTTCCCTGGTCATCTTGGCTACATATCTTGTTTCTCCTGTCATTAATGATGCAGGGAGCAGGGACTGCCTTCCAAGTCACTCAGTCCCATAACCTCAGTGTTATCCTCAGTTTTTGACAATATATATGTACATACACACACACACACACACACACACACACACACACACACACAATCCACTAACCAATTTTGTTATTTCTATTTCACAACATCTCTTGCATATATTTCTCCTCTCCACTCATTCTGCCATGACCTGATTTCAATCACCACTTCTCCCCTGTATTATTACACTAATCTTCCAATTGGTCTCCCTGTCTCAAGTCTCTTCCTAATACAATTCATATTCTATTAAGCTTCTAAGATGATTTTTTTCTAAAATATTGATCTGATCATAAACTGCTGCACACAGTGAACTTCACTGACTCTCTTTTAACTTCAGAGACATATAAAAACTACTCTGTCTAGTATTTAAAATTCTTAATAAGGCAGTCCCTTCTTACCTTTCCTATACTTTATCCCCTTCTACATGCACAATGATCCATCAATACTGTCTACTTGCAGTTCCTTGAATATGACAATTCACCTCCAATCTCAGTTCTTAAATCTTTCAAAGTTGTTTGACTTTAAAATGTTTTTGTTGTATAAGTTGTTCTCCTGGTTCTGATTAATTCACTTTGCATCAGTTCCTAAACATCTTCCTAAGATTCTCTGAAATCATCCCTTTCATTATTTCTTATAACACAATGGTATTTTATTTATATACACACATACAAAAGTTTTTTCAACCATTTCCTGACTGATGGGCACTTCCTTAAGTTTCCACTTCTTTGATACCATAAAAATGAACTGCTATAAAATGTTCATATATATGAGTCCATCACTCTATCTTTGATCTCTTTAGGAGTATAGACCTAGTGGTAGTAGCAATGGGAGAAAAGATATACATTTTAGTGATTCTTTGGGCATGGTTTCAAATTGCTTTCCAGAATGTCTAGACCAATAAACAATTCTATCAACAATGAATTGATGTGTCTGTGTAAGCAAAGTACTTTTAAGGCCCTTTCCAATAAAAAGAAATGAGAAAGACAGAAAAAAACATTTTTGTGTAAAGAAATAAACTTAATTTATAAAAATGTAGGATATTGCTGCATTTTTGAAGGAACATGTTAATGCTTAATACAAGTAGAGGAAAACTGTTTTAATATACACTGCTAAAATATGTGTTTGAAGAAACACAGCTTTCTCACAGGATTTAAAAAATTTTGGAGAGGAATTGATCTGCAGTAAAGAAGTGAAAACTTGGAACATATCAACAATGTGGATTGATGCCTCATTGAAGCAGGAACAGTTTAATGTTAGAAAGAGGCAGGAAAAAGGTTTTTATTTATTAAATTACAGAAATAAATTGAAGAAGGAATTATAATAATAGTAATAATAATAGTAGCTAGCATTTATATAGCAATTTAAGTTTTGCAAAGAATTATGTAGATTGTCTCTTTGGACCCAGCACTGCACTGTGTAGCTAAATCCTTGGAGGAAAGTAAAGTTTATTATAAGAGCTTGTTGCTCTCTGTCACTATCTCTGACTTAAAAAGGAAAAGCAAAAGGGCCTTGGCAACCAACTGTCTTAGAATTCTGGTGAGAGAAGATGTGTGAATTTGAGTTCATTTGTGATTGGACAGGGCAATATCCAAGTGAGTGAATAATTGACTGCATCGGTCCACATAGCTCACAGGTAATCTAATTTGTTGAGTTTATGTGGTTCTCTAGATTAAAGAAAACTACTGTTAAGATAAAGAACTAATACTTGCTAAACAGTCTTTAACTGAAAGAGTTTATAAAGACTGTATTCTAGTAGAAAAGAAAATTTATTGGACCAAAGAATAATGAGGACCAACATTTAAGCAGTTAAGTAGAGAAGCACGTTCATATGGTACATATGTTCCTGAATGGATTAATAACTTTGAAGCCTGCAGCTTCAAGAGTTGTGAGATACCCTAAGTACATTTCCCTAGAATCAAAACTTTTATAATTTCTTACAGTGAAATAATATTTCTTTATATTCAAATATCATAATGTGTCCAGCTATCCAGAAATTAGTGGACTTAATTTCTAGTTCTCTCTTTTTTCCTACGTATTCCCCTCTTTTGTGTTATATCAGAAAGCCTATGATATAAGAACAACTACAATAAAATGTTAAAATGAAAAGGGATGTAAAGCAGTTTATTGAAGGAAGGAATGGTGGGCTGGGTCAGAGCAGGCTCCAGCAGCAGGTAGTTTGGGAAATCATGCTTTTCACTGGGTGAATGCTATAGGAAAGCAGAGTGTTGTGGTTTCCATGGGGGTTGAAAATGTTTGGGGTTTCAGTGGGGGTAAAGATTTGTTTTCTTAGGTTTCTTTTCTTCCGGAAATGATACTCAACCAAATCAACTGGGCAAGAGTGAAACCCAGGCCTGGATCCAACATTTAGGAAATTTGTTTTGCTTGCACTATTCACTTACTGATATTATCCTTCCTTTTACTTACCCATTCCCATTTTTTTTATATTCTTGAATAAAACTACTATGAAATCCAAAAAACCCAAAAAGTTTACACAAGTATAAGCAAAAAGTTTTCTTTATTTCATTGGAGGAGGGAAATAAGACATGTGCCAGAATCTCCTTTAGTTGGAACCCCAAGGCAATGTGGCTAAATCTTGATTTATGTATTTGTGGCTAGACAAAGACTAAAATAGTACAGTGTAACAACAGTAGGGAGGCATAACCGCAACTGTGAAGTAAGTTGTGTAGAGACAAAAAGTCCATTCATAGCAGGGCTTCATGTCTGGGCCTGTTGGTGCTTGCCTAAGTTTAGGGACCTTCAATTCTGTTATTTAGTTGCTTCCAGAGGGTTAATATAAAGGAGGACTGTTGCTGTGCTTGCTTGCTGGAACTTAATTCTTGGAAATAGGGAGGCTCCTAATAATAAAATGAGAGGGGTGGTCTTAGATCCTGACAAGTTATATATCACTACTCAACAATTCTCATATTTGTTAGCCTTTTGAGTTGCATTTATTCCTCACACCAAACTATATATCTTCAGTCTTCCTTTGGTCATTTATTTCCCTTAAGAATTAGGCTGATCTCAAGCCTGTTACCTAGTCATTCCATGTTGCATGTGCATATGTTCTCATAGAGCCCAATCATGAATAACAGCAACTTCCATCGATTCTTCTTTCTATTAACAGTCACACTTCCTCCCTATAACCTTACTTTACAAAGTTTTTTTTTAAATCATGTGGTCAAGAACCTTGATTTTAGAAATAGGAAATTTAGAAGAAAGAACTTTATCCAAAGACACATAGATGGTTTGGAAAACTGCCAAAACTACTTTCCTGGTTTCTAACTTCTGACCCAGAGCTTTTTTCCATTAACCTTTCTCCTTATTTAATTATAAACTTTTTTTTTATTTTAGGGAAAATAATGATGACATTTTGTCAGGTAGATAGATGATTTTTATAGTTTCAGATGAGGCTTACATAATTTTAAAAAGTGGCATATCAATAAAAATCGCTTTTTTTCTTAATAATAGGACTATTTATACATTGATAAACAGACATGCCAAGAACAGAAGGCTATCCTGTACTACTCAATAACTACTTAATTGGTTCCTGCCATTTCTCGGAAAAGAAGATCATGGGGAAGAAAATACCTTGATGTTCCTGAGGTGAGAAAGGAAGAAAATGGGCAAAATGGTTATTTGGTCAAGTCACTCATGTCCAAATTGATACAAATGATTATGGATAAGAGAATATGAAGGCTGAACATTTGCAGTGGATGCTATTTTAACAACCACTATAAAGCCTGACCAGCACTCAGAAAGGGTCTGAAATATTCCTTACAAATAGCTCTGTGTTTCCTTAGAATAAAAGATGGGGCACCTTCTGGAATTTCTGTGTATTTATATATAATATATATATGCAAATTTCATGCTTTTCAGGTAATAAAAGCCTAAGATTATCTAGTCTGAGGCCACCAGGAGAGTACAACTCTCTTTAGTCTTTTATTTATCTGTATCTGGGGTGCAGAATATCTGGTCTAAGGCTAGACTTGAACCCCCTTCATCCTTCTAAGTGTTATTGTTCTAACTAGTCCCAGACTAAGAATGCAAAATCAGGTTCTCCCTTCCTCCACTCCCTCACTCCCACCAACTTTCTTGGCTATTCAATATAGATAGAAGTCTTTAAAGCAGTGAACATCTTCTCTCCAAAGGCCCTACTCATCAGTTCACTGGCCAGCACTATTGGGGAGAAATGCTAAAATTAATATTCTGGTATTTTCAAGTACTTCAATATTATAAAGTATCTTATAAACATTCTCTCATAAAGTGTTGGATTTGAAGTTAGGAAAACCTGAATTCAAATCCCAAATCCTGTTTCAGACATTTACTAATCTTGTATGACTGTTGCTGGAGGAAAATTGCAGCCAGTTAAAGATTCAGGTGGAACATGAAAGAATTCTTATAAAAAACCAACCCTGACCTAGAAGAAATCTTAGGTACAAAATGGTTTATTTAAGTAGAGCTGTGATTAGCAGAAGCTAAAGAGAAAGACAGAAGCAACCAAAACCTCCATGAAAGGTTGAACAATTAAAAAAAAGGTACTGAAGCAGGGTACAGGGAGATGCCACATTCCACTGTCCTTTTGGGACAGAAAATACTAATGCATAAAACACCATCGTGCACAATAAGTACTGTCTTGGCCACTCCATTGAGTGGGGGGCACTTGAGTTAAACATGAAGAATACCAGGAGCCAGTTGCTAAACCACTCTCCAAGGATCACCCTTGTCTCACCCACCATGGAAAAGCATTTAAGCAAGGTCCTCAGGAGTGGAGCTCTCTTTCCTTTCTGGATCCCCAGCATCTCTGCCATGTTTCTCTCTCTAAGCTAGTGCCATGAGCTCCAGTCTATATTCCTGGAGCAATATGACCCCAGCGCCATATGGCTGAATTTGTTGATCTAAGCTTTTCTTCTCTCTTCTCTTGGGATTCCTGATGTTCCTTTCTCCCCTTTTCCTCTAAATTCTTTCCTAGACTTATGTTGTTTCAAATTTAATCTGTGAATAGCTTGTGCTTTGTGAGTCTATGATGAAATTTGCAGGCTTGTGAAATGAAGAATCTGAGTTTTTTTTATACCTCCTGAGTCAGCATTGTGACTCTCTTTCACTTAAGAAGTCCTGATCTCCAGTGGCACTACCTATGTCCTCATTAGCAGTATGACATAAGCTGCCATGAGAGGTTGGACAATAATGAAAAGTATAGAAGCTAAAGAGATTATGTGGGGAATTGGGCTCCCCAAGAGAGGACTAGCTTCAAGGAAGACAAAGCAACTCAACTGAGGAGTGAGTGATCTTTTAAGGAATATATAGGGAGAGGTGGGGAAATATGATGTTTGTCTTTCATTCTCAAAGAAGACTTGATATCAGAGAGGTGATACTATGATGAGCACATGAATTGGATTTGAATGAGGGCTGGACTGTGCTAAGTCACCTGTCTTACTTTCTCTTCAAGAGCCATCTGGGTCCAGTGATCAGATATGAATGAGCAGGAATAGAGATGACCCTGGATGTAAAACAATCAGATTTAAATGACTTGCCCAAGATCACACAGTTATTAAGTGTCAAGTGTCTAAGGCTGAATTTAAACTCAGATCCTCCTGACTCCAGGGCCAAAGCTCTATCCACTGCACCATTGGAGAGCAGAGTTGATATAAAGAGAGATATGTTGATGAGGGGCAGTAGCTCAAAAATTTAATCCTTTCAGGCTACAGCAGGTACCATTGTTTTGTTGATAGGTTTTCAGGGAGAGGCAAGATACTTTACTAAAAGTTCAAGAAGCTCATCTCACTAACTTGAACAATAGGATGGGAGTGGGGGAAGATATATTGTCAATACAGGGGGTACAGATTAATCCTTATAAAAAATATTTCTCTGTCCAATATTTCCTTTAGTCCCCTAACCTGTTTCCTTATCTGTAAAATAGATAATATCGCTTTCTCCCAGGTTTGTTTTTCAGATCATCTGAGATAACATATGAAATCATAAAAGCACTATAAAAATTCTAGTGATGATGATGATGATGATGATGATGATGATGATGATGATGCAGCTTGAAATTCTAAGAGCAAAGTGACTTGGCTTTAAGTTACACATCAATTAAAAATCAAATTTCTAAACCAATTCTCACCTGATTCTAAGCCCAGAATTTTACCCTCTTGCAAAATTCTCCTTCTGTATCAAAAGAAAGGCAGAACAGGTAGTAGTAGGGAGGAGTCAGATGTCAGGACAGTATAAAAGACAGAAAGCAGACATCTGAGTTGAGAAGGCCTGCATTCAGGTTCTACCAATGGCATGTATCAGTTGTGTGACCCTGGGCAGTCATGAACTTCTCAGAGCCCCCATTAAGGCAAAAATTACAGAATAGGATAAGAATTCTCTTTCAGAAAAGTAATAATATGCCCCAGTCTAATAGTTGAAAAACTTTTATAAAAAGTTTTTAAAGATTACTTAAGGACAGTGATTAATTAGCTAATCGATATTTCAAAGTCCTGCAGAGAACAAATGATAACTATCTGAAACTCACCACCTGAATCAACCAAAATATATGACCTCCATTTAATATTCTCTGCTAGACCTATTGAGCCTCTCTTTCCTTCATAGACTCTTTAGTTTTGGAACTAAGAGGAAATCAAGTCTAGCTCCTATCTAAAGTTTTTCCCTCCCTCCCCCATTCTCTTTCCCTAACTCCCTCTTTTCTTCTTTCCTCACTCTCTATCTCTCATTCCCTTCCCTCTCCTCAGCTCTCTCCCTTAACAGATTTCTTTCTTTACTTATTCTTTTTCTTTTTTTTACAAGACTTCATTGTTTGTGATACAATACTAAAATATGTGTGTGTATGTGTGGGGGGGGTTGCATTTTGAATGCTTTTACTTACCATATCCTCAAATGGAAAGTGAGAAGGCCATTATTGGACTGGAGTAGACCTGGCATCATGTCCTACTCTTTATACATACTAACTGTGAGACTTTTGAAAAATACTTATAGCTTAGTGCTCCTAGCAAGGCAATTTGGTATGGTGGGGAAAAATTTTTTCTCTACATGATCTGGTTTCAAATCTCACTTCTGATATTTATTTCCTATGTAACCTTGGGCAAATCATTTAACCTCCATGGGTCTCAATATACACACACACACACACATATATATATTATATATATATATATACATATGTATAATATATATATATGTATACATACATATATATATATATATATATATATATATACAGTGAAGGAATTGGACAATATTATTTCTGAGGTTCCTATTGTTCTTTTCTGTGAGGAACTCCATGAATTTGACCTTAAAAATAATAGATTAAATATATGTGTTAGCCTTCTGGTTTGTCCTAGTAAGAGATAAACTTTAACTTCCAAAGTTTGGTCTCAAGAAAGAGCAAAACAAAATTAGGTTAATATACATTTTATTAATATTTTTCTACACTTGCTGATAATAATACTTGTGTGGGAGTACCGGCTAGAGCACCAAACCACCATCTTGGAGATTTGGACAGGGTCCTTATATATTCCATTATCAGAAAGAAAGATCTGAAAAGCTACTTCTCTATCAAGGAAGTGGTCCTCAACTTAGAATGGGACTGGATATCAGACACAGGGGTATGTCCAGACATAGGGACATACCAAGAAGGTTGGCTCCTCCCAAGCCCAGGATGTTTATAACTTATCAGTTATGCCAAGGCCTCCAAAAATATGAAATCTTCCCCCCTGAAGGATGTTGACATATCCAGTGACCCATCAATGGGTGTTAGATCTGTTTTAGATGAATTATCATAGGCAAAGAGGAATTTCCATCCCCCTAGTTTCTCAGTCAAAAACCATAACAAAGAAAATAATTCTAATCATATTGTTTGCTTTTTATAATGTGGTGCTCATTTATCTTTCCTTTTGCATCAAGGTACCTATAAAGGGAAAAAGAAAAAAAAAGTTTAAGACTGTTCATCCAATATACAGGTTCACATTTATATGCTGTTACTTGGGTTGCTTGGTTACTTCACTGATTTGACTGTTCACAGAACTGGCTGCTCCTTAATGAGGAGTCATGGCAAATTTTGCTCTTGTTGATGGCTTTGTTTAATTTTGGTGTTCCAGCAGTGATGCTCTACTAGTTCTAGACAACAGATGGCACTGTTTGGTTCCCTGTGGAATTGGGAAGTTAGACCTCTGAATTTGCGAATTATTTTTGCCTCCTTATTAAATTTCCTTGTTCTAAGGGTTACTGACTTTGTTTTCCTGTTTGAAGTATATATTTTTTTGCTTTTCTTTCTGTCCTCCTATCTGTGTAACAATTTGCTTTTAATCTCTGATTTAGGATGTTTATCACAATTGCAGTCACTAATATTCCAGAATAGCATCTTCTTGACAAAGAAAATTAGCATTTTTCCTTTGTTGAAAGAGGATCTCAGAAGATACTTGTGAAATATAAAATGTCCCACAAAACAGAAGAAAAGCAACCATATGAAATTAAGAAAAAAATATTCAGGAAACCAAAAGCTTCTTCCCTAACTTTTCTACCATTTCCATAGATCCTCCTAATGTACCTTGGTGTCCTAATTTTGTATATATATCAATAGGAAAGAACAATTTAGTTTCTTTAAAAAAGTGTTAAATCTGATTTATCTATGAGACACACTTCAGAACACAAACCAATTTTGCTGTAGTAATACCATGTCAATATTTCCTGACAGAAGACAAATGTTGTTATTATTTTGCCATTTCTTACCTTTGTAAAAGTTTAGAATTTTACAAAATGACTCTTCTTTACATGTCAAAATAGTAAGTTGATGGAAAGAAAAAAAGTAGAGCAATTTTTATATTTGGAGACAGTGATGGATAATACTGGTGAGTTACAAATGATGCCAGCACCATAGTGACATTTAAAAAAAAGAAACTATGAAGTAAATATAATTTAATAGACAAATATCTTTTTAACAAAAGTATAGTTAAGGCAAAAAATGTTTATCTAAACATTTTGTCTTTTAATTTTCTTGAGCCTCCTTCATGATGGAATAAGCAGACCTATCTTAATACTCCCAATTTACTCTCACACCATGTTGCAATTGCAACTTTTTTTCTTTCTGTATTAGATACAAATTCTATAATCCTTTAACTTTTATACTGTTATAAACCTTTCCATTTTGTATTGGCTTTGAACTGACAACAAAACTCCTAACAAGTTCCCCCCACCCCAATTAACCAACCGGGCACTCTGTTAAAACAATCTTTTAAAACATCAATCTTTCTCCATTTTTTTGTGATGACCTTTTGCTAACAAAGACTGACACAACTAAGTCAGTGCATCCCAATTAAAGAATGTATGGCAAAGGTACCATAAATTCCTTGGATCACCTAGTAGGATTCTAAAATTAAACCCTGAACAAAAATTAATCTCCCCAGACCTGCACAATGAATATTGCTTACACCAGGCTGTCCCTAACTCCTCCCCAGCACTAGCCTTATCCATCATCCAATTCCTCCCAATACAGACAGCCAGACTCCCTTTCTAAGCTGTGCCCTTTCTTTCTGCCAGGCTGCTGCTCTTACAGTCCTAGATGCAAATGTGATCTTGCGGTTGTCTTTCCCTCTTTTCTTCACTTTGATAGTGATGATGATAAGGGTGATGTTTAACCTTGTTCTCGAAGAATACAGTGACATCATGGAAGTGGTACAATGACATAAACATGAATTATTTGAGTGAAAGGGAACTGTGCAAGGTCACTAACCTTATTTTCTCCTCCAGAGCCATCTGGGTCCAATAGCCAGATAAGAATCAGGATGACTGATGATAGTCCTGGATGTGAGGCAATCAGGATTAAGTGACTTGCCCAAGTTCATACAATTAGTAAGTATCAAGTGTATGAGGCCACATTTGAACTCAGGTCCTGATGGCTCTGGAGGAGAAAGTGAGGCTAGTAACTTAACATAGCATCCCCTTCACTCAAATCCAATTTATGTGCTTTCTTAAGAAATTTAATTTATTTATCTTGCACCTTTCTTAAGGAACTTTTAATTTCTATGGGGAATCTAACCTATTTTGCTGTCCAAATCTCTATACTTTTGTACTTGTTACCTCAAACATTTACAGAAGCACATGAAATAAAGGTTGTAAATTCTTATACTTCTGGGACAGAGAATTGTGTGAATTTCTTCACAGTAGAGGAACCCTAGCAGTCTTTTGTTTACAAGTATCAATGTACACACACATCTAGCCCCCAGCTGACCCTCCGGGCTGCTACAAGTTTAAACTGTCACATTTCACTAGTTGGTCATTTAGTGGCTTTGTGGTCAATCAATTTGTGGTCAACTACCTTCAGGGCTGACCTGATTGAAAAAAATAGAAATGGAACAACTGTCCTCAAATTTCTTACCTCATTTTTTTTTATTTTTCAGATTCCAAGTCTCAGTTCATGCCAGGAGCATTTGATTCTCTCATGACTCCAAATCTCTTCTGTCCTGTTAGGTGGGAAAAGGATTAGATTGAGTCATTAACAAAAACTATAAGCAAAACCTTACTGTTTGAACTCTCAAAGTAATTACTTGTGCCTACCATGAATGCACTTTCTTAGATACAGGTTGAAAAACTGTAAGTGCAGTTTGGGATCCTATAAGGACAGTTTCTGGAATTCTTCAGTTGCTTATACCTGCTTCTTCTTCCATTATTTCATCTTATTTATAAAGACTGAATTTGCTATTAATTATAGAGTAACCTCTGGTGGCGATATATTTTAGGGAGGCTCATGTTGACATGCAATGAGCTGACTTCCCCGGAAACCATGTGGCCCTTGCTGAATACTTGGGATGGGGGGAAAGTAGAAAGAGAATCTATGATGAAGTGAGGGAAAGGGTAGAAGAAAGAATATAAAGACTTGGACATGAACATAATTTAGTGATAGGGATTTGGGGACTGAGGAAATTTGACCCTGACTTCTTTGGAGTCACCCCTCTATATAGATGATGTTAGGAATTATTTCTCATATCCATCATTTCTATCTGTTTCACTGGTAGATGGCATCTAGCCATACGAACAAATAAAAAAATTAGCTACCTCTTAGGGAATTGACATTCTAAAAGATGACCTAAAGACTATATTTTTTTAAAGTTTTCTATTTTTATTTTTTCAATTTTGAAATATTTTGAAGTTAATATATCTTTACCACTTCCCCTTTCAGAAAAATTGATCGTAAAATAATAAATTTGTATTTATTTAATATGAAAGAAAGAAAGAAAGAAAGAAAGAAAGAAAGAAAGAAAGAAAGAAAGAAAGAAAGAGAAAGAAAATAGTTACATAGTCTGGCAAAAACAAATGTTTAGCCATGTCCAAAAATGTATGTCCTTTTCTGCATTTTTGGTTATCACCTTCTATCAGGAGGTAAATGATATGTTCAGAAACTCTTTCAGTTGTGATTTTAATTGTGCTGATAATCTTTCAAAGTAGCAATTCCCTGTAATGCTGTTATTATATTCATTGTTCAACTATTGCTCAGTTCCCTCTGTATCAGTTCATACAGGTATTCTAAGTTACTTTTGAACCTGTCTACTTCATCATTTTTTATGAGACAATATTATTCTATTACATCATGAGCTGGTCTAAAAAATGAATGCCTAATGATTTAACTTGAGGTTTTAGTTGGTGAAATGTTTCTGGAGGGTGAGCCTATCAAGTCCAAACACATGGGCAGAGTATAAGTCCCAAACCACCATCATAAAGAAATTAATCACAATGATTATTGACCTCCTCCCTCCATTATGTGCTCAGCACTGTGCTAGACAATATAGGGATTATGAAAGTATGAGACAATTCCAGTTACCCCAAGGAGTATTCAGTTTTTCTATAAGCAGTCTGGGCTAGCAAAGGGGAAAAGAAAGAATAAGTTTCTTATATGTAATAAAAGGATACTTAAGATCATAGAATTTGAACTGAAAAGGAACTTAAAGGTATTTAAGCTCAAAATCCCAATGCAGAAAATGAGACAAACCAGAGATTAAGCAATTTACCCAAGGTTACAGAGCAAGAATTTGAGATGAGATTTCAACTCAGTACTCTGATTCCTAGCCCAGTGCCACATCCATATGAACACATCACATCAAGAAAAGATGCAGAGGCTCATTCCTTCACATTTTTTTGATTTGTTGCTCTGAAATTCTTGACTTTTTTCTTCCAAATAAATTTTGTTATTATATTTTCTAATTTAGTAAAATAAGTATGGGGGAGGAAAGAAAAAAGGAAAGTTACATGATAACTTTATTATATATTTAAAAGGAATAGTAAGCTGTATTTAAAAGGAATAGTAAGCTGTACATCAGATTTGCAATTTCAAGTACAGTCATCTTTTTTTTATTCTACTATGTTATGAAAATGCTTGTTTTATTAAGTTCAGAATAAAATGGAATCTAAAAAGAAAGAAAAAAGGAAAGATGCAGTCTCAAGATGGTAGAAAATATGCTCCCATGTAGTAAGCGTCCCTTTCCCCAAGACTCTACAAAATCATTCTTGATTTAAATTGCTAATCCATGATTTAGATTGTATTAGGTAAGGAAAGAACACTAGGACATTAGAGAATCATCTCCAATTCCCAGGAGCTACAAAATTCACATGATTTGAGAGTTCACATTGCGTCTTTGTACCTCATTGCTCTTGTTCCAATTCCTGAAATTAACAAATTTAAAGGTATGGTTCTAGGCTCAGCCCAAATTCTCCACTTGGTTCATGAATTCCTCTACCGTTATGCAACTGTTACTACAGTGATTTGCCATTAAACAGGTTAAGTTGATTTGCTCTGGGTCACACAGCAAGCATGTGCCTAGGACCAGATCTGAACTCAGACCATTCTGACTCCTTGCCTACCACTCAATCCACTGAGCCACCTAGCTATTTAGCACCTTAGCTGGTCTAGGAACCACTATGTTATTCTGCATCTCTATATTGGTTTAGGGATTCATCACAGATAAACCACTCCAGTCCACCCAGCAAATTATTTCATCTATTACTGCATCTCCCCTTTCTCAGTTTTATAGTTCCTGAAAGTAGATAACTATGTCTAAAATGCATCTGGACCATTTAACATATTCTCAATTCTTTTCTCATTCAAGACCATAGTCTCACAGAAATGGTATACAAAGGAACTCTTTAAGCAGCTGTAAAATTTTGTTGACTCTCCAAAAAGGTCCCCAATCATCATTTCTAGTTGAGTTCAAACAACTGAATTCTATTCATCTTTTTGTATGTCTAAGAGTATAGGTATTCTGTCCTCTATATCTTTACCACATTTTGATGAGGTTCAAGAAAAACAGCAACAAAAACAACTTCAAGGTAACAGTTTTGCTAAAGGCTTATTCTATTTGCTAGGCACTGTATTAAAAAATGCCCACAAAGTAATGGTTCTTTATGTCTATTAGGTTTCATTTCCATGTAGACAACAGTTTTAAATATTTGTATTCACGTAACATATTGACAAAACTAAAACTAATTATAACATCTTAATTTTAAGTTTTTGATTTTTATTTTATAAAGCATTTATAAGCAGCTAAGTAGCAGTGAATTTAGAGCATTGGGCCTAGTCAGGAATTGAGGAAGACCTGAATTCAAATCTAGTCTCAGACACTTCCTAGCTGTATAACCCTGAGTAAATCACCCTCAATTTCCTCAAGTGTAAAAAAAAATCACCCAATTTATAAGGTAATTGTCAGAAATGAATATGATGATATTTATAAACATTTAGCATAGAACGGATTCTCTCCTTTCCTTTGATTTTATCCTCTAAGTAAGTGAACTATTAAAAAGGGGGGGGGGAGAAAGTTCATCCTGATAAATGAATGAGACAGAGAAATAGATTTCAATATTTTTCAAATCTAAAATTATATTATTCTGCATTAAGTAAATAGTTCTTCTAATTCTGCTTACTTGGTTCTGAATCCCTTCACAGAAATTTCATCTTCCCAGTTCACTCTGAAATTGTCCATTTCATCCCTTCTTAGAACAAAACACACAGTAGTTGTTGAATAAATGTTTATTGACTCCTGGCTTATTTCTTTTGGAACAATAATATAATATTGCATTCATATATCGTTCCCCAATTTATGGGAGAATTTTAGGTTTTTACTTCATCAAAAAAGAGCTTCTATGAAGATTTTTGTAAAAATGGAAACTTTTCTTTTCTTTTGACCTCTTTGAGGTATATGCTTTGAATGCTATATTGCTGGGTCAAAAAGTATGAAAATTTTGAGACTTTGGAACATAGTTCTAAATTGTTTTTCAGAACTGGAAGTTTTCCAAAATTAGTCAGTTTACAGTTCCACTATCCTCCAATAATTCCTTCAAAGTTGTCATTTTTCTCATTAACTCTGTCAATCTGAAGGGTTCGAGGAAGAGCTTCATAGTTGCTTTAATGTGCATTTCTCTAATCATTAGTGATAGGGAGCATTTTTTTCATATGGTTATTGATAGCTTTGGGTTTTTTAATTAAAACTATCTATTCATATCATTTAACTAGTTATCTACTGGGAAATGGCTCATTCTAATAAATTTGAATTAGCTCCTTATATCTCTTGAATATGAAAACTTTACCAGGGAAATTTGCTGTAAAGATTTTTTCCCCCCAGTAATTATAATACTGCCAATTTATTTGGTTCTTATTTTCCTCACCTGTAAAATAAGGAAATTGTACTGGATAAGGCAAGTAGGTGGTACTGTAGATAGAATGCTAGACCTGAAATAAGGAAGGTCTGAGTTTAAATCCTGTCTCAGACATTTATTAGTTGCATGGTCATAGGCAACTCATTTAAATTCTGTCTGCCTCAGTTTACTCAAATGTATAATGAGGATGATAATAATAGCATCCACCTCACATGGATTTTGTGAGAATCAGATGCAAAAAATATGTTTAAAGCATTCAGCAAAGTACATGATACAGAGTAAACACTTAATAAAAGCTTATTCCCGTCCCTTCCTTCTTTAAGGTATCACAGATGTAAATCTAAACTCTATTATTTTACAAATGGAACTAGTAGCTATTTCAGAGGAAGGAACAAGCAGATTATTGCCACCACTGCCAAAAATCCCAGTACTTGGGGCAGCTAGGTGGTCCAGCAGATAGAGCACCTGCCATGAAGTCAGGAGTACTTGAGTTTAATTCTGGCCTCATGCACTTAACCCTAGCTATGTGACTCTGGACAAGTCACTTAACCCTGATTGTCTTGTACAGAAAAAAAAGCAAGAAAAGAATAGGAAAGAAAAGAAATGAAGTTCAAGTTTTCAATGACAGAATGATAAGAAGATGGAACAAAGGGGAGGGAAATATATGGGGGAGCCAGAGGAGTTGGAGAAAGATATATGATCATGCAATGATTAATTTATACATATGGAACAACCAGACTTTGGTCAGGACACAAGTGGAGGCAATGAGAATTATGCAACCATTTCATACTTCACACTCTTCTATTTCTTTTATTCATCAAAATGCTTCTCTTCTCATATTCCATTTGCTTTTCCTTTACTATTCATCTTTTCTTCTCTCTGGTCTATGTCATAGATAATCCAATAGTCTCTCCAATTCTTCTGGTGAATTGACAGCATATATAGTCAAAGAAGTGTCAAGCAATCTCACTAGAGATTGTACAATGATGCTATTATGTAATCTTGTCTAATGCTTAACATGGTTACTTGTGGCATTAAAAGATAGAATAGGATTAATGAAAAGAGAAACCTATACCTATGGAAACAGAACCAAATCAACAGAGTT
Source organism: Macrotis lagotis (assembly GCF_037893015.1). NCBI lineage: Eukaryota > Metazoa > Chordata > Mammalia > Peramelemorphia > Peramelidae > Macrotis > Macrotis lagotis. Next base: position 625,728,371 of record NC_133658.1, read on the forward strand.
AGTTATCATTATCAGAGGACTGATTATTAAAGATGACCATAGGAGGAGCAGTAGGAAACTGAATGGTAGGTCACTATCACAAAAAACAACAACAAAAAAGAAGTGTATACAACTAATTGCTCAACGCTCTCCTTGGCTTGGTCTGAAGAGACTAGGTTCTTTATGTCTCAAAATAAGTTCCATGTGGCACACTGTGAAAATTAAGATGACATATTGTTAACTGTAATGTGCTCTGAAGTTCAGTTTCATACCAATTACTCTAATCCATCTCCTAGTTTCACACTATTCACATAATTGAGAAAAATTATTATTTTTACATGATTGAAACTATGAATATTCTTTAGCATCTGAGCTGTGTAGTAGGAGACAGAGTTCCAAAAATGGCATAGTATGGCTGCCCATCTTAGCTTTGAATATGTTAACATCTGTTCTCCCATTTTTCCTTTTATCCTCTGCACTCTTTTGCTAACTACAAAAAGTAGCATTTTTCTTAAGAATTGCAACTTTATTTAGTTATCTTTCACATTAATTATATTTAAAAACATTTCATAAAATCATAACTTAATAATTGTATACACACACACACAGACATGTGCTTCATTTATTCAAATATCTGAATTCTGAGATGTTCAAACATAACAAATACAGTTTCAAATTAGGAAGTAAGCTTTTTAGTAGATTTTTAGATATATTTTATTTTTCTCCAATTACAAGATAATATTCAACAATGATTTATTTTGAAAGACTTTGAGTTCTACACTTTTCTGCTCTCCTCATTGATATCAAATAATATGAAATAGGTTATAAACATACTATCATGTTTAATATAGCGAAATAAGTTTTTTAAAAGACCTATGAACTTCAAGGAAAAATTTTGTCACAAAACTCATGCACCTTATTCCATCGGGAAAATAGTGTGGGCAAATTCACTAAACCAATTGAATATATTAAATCATTACTATTATTGAGTTAATGATCTTTGGTTATGTCTTCCCTTGGCAACTTTCATTTCTTAGACTGCAAAAAAACAAACAAATTTTAAAATGGTGTGAAAGGTAATGTTATGCAATGACAGTTTAAAAATAGCAAAGATGAAAGAGATAGCAGATATAGTAAGCATGACTACCATTCATACAGCAGACTAGAAAACCTTGCTGAGTCCTACTTCTGGGTATTAGAATCTAATGGTACACTAAAATTAGAGATATTTTACTCTATTCATTTCTTGGGTTACATAGACCACATTTACTTTTGGAGGTAACTCTCAAATCATAACTCTTTGACTCATCCTTTCTAATATGTCTAACTCATGAATAAGTCTTTGCTGATGAAGGTGAAAGAGCACATTGTTCCCATGCAAATATTCAAGATAACAATGGATATCAGGTAGGAGTCAAATTTGATTTTATCTTAGACAGAAAACAAAAAACAGTAAGAACTAATAAATAACAGTAGGAACTTCATAAATAGTCACTATAATTATCTTTCCCTTGCTGGTGAATACTATTTTCATTCCTAGATAAAAATACAATCACCCAGATATAAACTGTTACGTTAGCAATACTTTGGCTTTCCCTTAAAAAGGATATATGAGGCTGCCAGAAAACAAATCTCATGGCATGCTACTAAGTCTTATCTTCTCCTCAGTGACCTAAAGCCTGCAATGATACTCCCCTAAAATTTTGGATCTCTCCTCAGAAGAAACAAATTTGTAGATAGCCCTCATTTCACTGAATTTTGTTTTGACCTTCAAACATTCAAATTTATGATACTCACTACAAACCTGAACTCACCTTAGAAGAGTAGTAAACAGTGTTAAATAAGAAACCTCATTTCCCAATAAATTGGCACTTTGATCCTCTCTTTCATTGTTCAGTTTCACTTTGCTCCTTTATCTCCCTCTTTTCTCCCTTCACTCTTTGGAAGTCTGACTCCCCAAATTATTAAATATGTAGTCCCCAAACTCATTGCTTAGGTCTTCCATTCAACCCACTTCAGCACCCAGATTCAACCTTAGCTCTGCTGCAGATCTTCAAGGTGCATTCGGCTCTCAAGATCTCTTCCCCTGGCCAACAATAGCAACAAAATAACTCTTCAAAGAGGACAGGTCTTACCCAAATGGAAAAAATGGCTCTAATCCACAACAGTCTCAGCCAACTCATTCCCAATGACTAAAATTTAGTAATTCTTAGTCACCTGTGAATGAGTCCCACAAATCCAATTCCTTTCGATATAAGTGTCAATGGGAATGTTCCTGATTTGTTTGCACTAAAGAAAGACATGACAACAGATTTTGAAAATTATCTAGTCTACCTACTTTACAGAAGAAGAAATTAAGGGTCAAGAGATTTACCCAAAGTCATATAACCTGTTAGTATTAGAGTCAATAATTGAATTATGAGGTATACAGAGAAAATCAGCAATTCTTCTGTGAGGTATTGCTGTGCTCATTTCAGGGCTGCTCATCCACCTTGGGTGATCGTTCACTCACTCTCACCTGAGGCTCCCAGAAGCTGTAGCATGTACAACAGCCATACTCCAGTAAAACCAATTAGGCAGTTGACTAAACCAGGTTGAGGTTACATACCTCAAACCTATAAGTGAATTAAAGGAATGTCTACCCCAAAGCAAGTGAAAACTTCCCTACAGGCAGAATGGATAGATGAAAACAACTTGTTTAAATGGCCACAAAGGCAGCTGAAGTAGTTGCTGTGGAACACAAAGCTTGTTCAAGCATCAAAGACATCAAGGTCATTCATTGAATAATAGGTCATTGCCAACCCTCTTGATTATTCTCTGAACACTAGACTTTGATGTCTCTGAAAGAGAGAATGAGGTTGACAACTTTATACAAGTATGCGTCACTTAAATCCAATTGAGACACAAGTCAAGACATCACCTGTGATGTCAATGGTCCACTTGCTCAACAACTATGAAGTAGGCAGGGAGATTTACCTCCCTGTAATTTCATCAAACTGATTAGAGAACTTGCTTAATTAAGTATCCACATCTGGAAACTTCTTTTATATTAAACCATTAATTGACAGTCTTATGAAGAGAAATTGAGTCGAGTCAGGACTTCTGTATTATAATTCTGACTTTAACATAATTGATTGACTGTGACTTTGGGTAAGGCATTTTATTTTTCTGGATTTCATTACCTGCAAATAACCCTATTTAATAAATATAACCTATAAAGTAACATGTTGAATTACTAGCACGTTATCATGTGAGTAAAGCAAGGAACACAAAATGAATTCTTGGAAGCGAGCTTTCCCCTAAATTCTCTCTTTTTCTTATACTGTTGTTGCAGAAGGCAAAACCATCCTCCCAGTAACTCAGGTTCATAATGTAGGACTGAACTTAACTACTTAATCTTTCTCATCCTTATTCCTCACCATCTCTATCATCCCCACTATATTCAATCTGTTGTCAAGGTCTATTGATTCTCTCATATACATCCTCTGACCTAACTTCTCTGACACTGCTACCACTTTAGCACAGGCCTTCATCATCTCAGTTCTGGACAATTATGATGGTGTTCATCCTTCATAATCAAAAAAGACTGTATTGTTATATACATCATGACGACTTTTACAATTATGTTTATTATGAGAGGATTGTTGTACAAAGACATTCTTCTCACTAGCCTTTACCAGAACCATTTCACTCCATGTCCTGATTTGATTGGAAACAGGATTTTTGGTGATGGCATGGTGCTGCAAGAGTCCTTGGCTCTTGGTGCTCCAACAGTACCAGGGAAAACGCCAGTGTATCTGGTGATGAAATGGAGACTTGTATAGAAAGCACCACAATGGTTTAGCATCTTAAAACTGCAACAACATGATTAATCCAAACCTGTCCCTTGATGGACCAATCATCAGTTCAGTCTTTCATGACAGATTTTTATACAATAGTGCACTCATTTTGTCCCTCATGAGTCTGTGGACTGCTCTCCTCTGTTAGGACCAGAGCTCAAGCTTACCAGACTCTATCAGCACCCAGATGCTTTCTAAAAATGTGGTCACCTCTCTTAGGGTGAATCCATTTCAGGGTGGCCCTACCCTTCACAATGAGAACTTCGAAAGCTGAAGTAGAGAAGGATTCCACATGAACAGCAGCCTAATAGGGATCTTCAGTCCTGAGAGACAGGCAAATGCTGATCTGAGAAGACAGGCAATGGTTTCCAGTGCCCTCATCAAAAGGGGACTCAGGTTCAGATCCCAGAATCTGAAGTGGAGAAGATAATGCCATGAGGCATCCAGTATAGTAATGTGATCAATTCTAAGAAACTGGTGGGAACCCTGGGAGAGTTCTCTTTCTTTCTTTGTGAACTTTGCAGATTTTCTTGCCTCTTGCCTCTCCCCAGTCCAATCCATCCTCCATTCAGTCTCCAAAATGATTTTCCTAAAGTACAGTTCTGGGTGGCTAGGTGACGCAGTGGATAAGGCACCAGCCCTGGAGTCAGGAGTACCTGGGTTCAAATCCAGTCTCAGACACTTAATAATTACCTAGCTGTGTGGCCTTGGGCAAGCCACTTAACCCCATTTACCTTGCAAAAACCTAAAAAAATAAAATAAAATAAAGTACAGTTCTATGCCACTTCCTAACTCAATAAACCTCAATGGCTTCCTATTATCTATTGGATCAAATATTAAATGCTTGGTTTGGCAATTCCTTTCTTTCCCCCTTACTGTTCACCATGAACTCTTCAACTCAGGGACACCGGCCTTGTGAATATTCTAGGAACAAGACATTTCATCTCTCAGTTTTCAGGATTTTTTTCAGACTGGCATACCTGGAATGTTCTCCTGCTTCAACTCCACCTACTAACTTCCTTGGCTTCCTTTAGGTCCTAGTTTAAAATTCCATCTTTTATGGGAAGCCTTTCCTAATCCTTCTTAATTCCAGTGCCTTATTTCCATTAATTATTTCCTATTTATCTCCCATATAAATTGCTTCATATATATATATATATTTCTTTCCTTTCCTTTCCTTTCCTTTCCTTTCCTTTCCTTTCCTTTCCTTTCCTTTCCTTTCCTTTCCTTTCCTTTCCTTTCCTTTCCTTTCCTTTCCTTTTCTTTTCTTTTTTTTTTGCAAGGCAATGGGGTTAAGTGGCTTGGCCAAAGCCACACAGCTAGGTAATTATTAAGTGTCTGAGGCCAGATTTGAATTCAGGTACTCCTGACTCCAGGGCCAGTGCTCTATCCACTGTACCACCTAGCCACCCCTTCATATATATTTCTTAACATATTATCTGCCCCATTAGATTGTGAGGTCCTTGAGGACAGCATTTGTCTTTTGACTTTTTTGTATCCCTAACACTTATCATAGTACCCTATTCATAGAAAGTACTTAATAAATGTTTATTGGGTGATTGGTTGAAAATCCTCTCAGATTAGGTTAGATTAGTGAGAAAAATTAGCTTTTTTTATTTTACCCAAATCTCTCATCCTACATTTTCCAGCCTTTGTTCTTTTCTCTTCAGTGAAGAATAATAACTAGTCACCTTTTATTGCACTGCAAAGAATAAAAACACAATAAAGAATTCCATAGAATTCTTTATCTTGTCATTTTATACCTTATCTGTAAGATGGAATAATAGAACCTATCTCCCAGGGTTGCTGTAAGGATAAAATGAGACGGTATTTGTAAAGTGTTTTCCAAACCTTAAAGTATATGTTAATGATACCTATTATTATTGTTGTTGTTGTTATTTCTTCAATAGTTTCAAGTTCACATGCCATGAATTTTTCAAAAGAGAAAAAAAAAGTCCAACTAAATGAATTTTCTTCTTTCCCAAACAACCTTCCCCCATTGTTATACTTAAGTCCATTCTCTAAGAAACATGAAGCAATTAATTCACCCTGCCAAACACAGGAGTAATGTAATGCTTTTTTCAAATATCAAATCAGTCCAATTTCATTTAGACTTAAATGATTTTTCTGGTCCCTCTTCATGTAGATACCTCTGCAGTCAATTAGTGTTGTCACTTTTAATCTGTGGTAGTCAGATCCTGGTCATTTCCCATTAGGGTCTTATTAAATAGATTCTTATGGCCATCCTGAGCAGACTGCAGTGCAGTATCTGCAGAGAGCATGGAGCCGTCGTCATTATGCAGCTGGCATTTACTGAAAGGTTAGATATTACCGATAACCTTAATCACAAATTACGGCTACTTGGTGCAGAATTTGCTCCCAGCTTTTTCTTCCTAGCCAAAGCCCTAGTCTTTCTCTAGCTGAAATCACTGAGATTATTGCTCAACTCCAAGAGCTGTGAATTATGGGTCTCAACTTAAAATATTTTAAACTGGATGTACTTTCTGTTTTAAAATCTAAGGATCCTGACACCTACAAAATCAGTAAAACAGATGGCCACCAGAGTGCTATATGCCTGCTACCTAGAGAAAAGGGGAAGAGAATATTGCCTTCTGGAAAAGAAAACTTTAGCATTCTATCACTATTCATTTCAAAACTAGCTTCTAAACTGAACATTGAAAAGCTTGGTGATCACTGTGGGATAGCAGACCTTCATGGGAAATTTACTTTCTCTAAGCAATTGATGGTTACTTTAAATTTCTGACTGAATTCAAAGCAAATTAAATCCCATAGCACACATTAAATAGCAAGGATACATAAGTATTTATTTAAGTGCAGGTACCAAGCTAAGCTAAAAATTCAAGAAAATAAACAGTCCCTGCCTTCAAGAAACTTACATTCTAATATAGAAAGCAACATTAAAAAGGAACTAAAATATTTGGGAGGGGGTAGTTCCTACATGAGGGCAAAGTGAAAAATATTGGACACTATCAGCATGGCTGGATTAGTTAGAGAGATGACAGAGTTGGTGAGCCTTGAGTTATGATTAGAAGGATAGGAAAGATGAGGGGGAAAAGAGAAGAGAAGAAGGGTGGTCTCAGGAGGGAAATGGCATTAGCAAAAACTCAGATACAGGAAAATAAATGATAGCCAGAAAACAGTAAGTAAAGTCTTTAAAGGGGAGTAGGAAATAAGCCTAGTATGGCAGGAAGGAGAGTTGCATTTTACTCTCCCTTCCTTCTAGAATCTCATACCTGGGAATTCAGAGTCCAGTTCTCTGTATCAGTTCCAATCAATTCAATTCAACTAGATGTTACCAAGCATCTGTTCTGCACAAGGCACTGTGCAATACAAAGACAGAAATGAAAAATTAATCTTGCCTTCATGCTGTTTACATTCTACTGGGAGTTACATAGATTTTGAAAAACTAATCACTTCACCTCTCTGGACCTCACTTTTCTAAATGAGAGTGAGAGTGATTTGGATTTAGATCACTTCCCCCTCCCCCCATCCATCCAGTTCTAAAACAATAATTCTATTAATAAATTATATGATCAGGTGATTGGACAGGAGAGAATATCATCATTTACTGGAAATAATATCTAGGTCTCAGTGATTTTGCCTTTAATCATTCTTCCCATTGCTTCTCTGTCATCTAGTATACAAAGTCCTTCATCATTTTTTTTTCTGGATTTATCAACTATTTCCATTGAACCTAGTCTAACATCTCAACCCCAGATCCACTGGCCTTGCTTAAGATCATAATTACAGATTACATTTCACATTTATTAGGCATCTTTGCCATGGACCTCATGTTTCATTTGCAGATGACTATTTGCTTACAGTATCTTATTTATTTAATTGATTGCCTGTCTTCCTTTCACAGTGATTGTATATCTCCTGTGGCATAACAGCCCATACTGTTCCTACCCTGTGCTCCTGAGGAGGGAGCTATCTGTACAGAATAATTCAGCGTCTCATTAAAAAAACGAGAATTAGACTTTGTTTCCCAGGCCCCCTGCCAAAGTACATTTTCTTCAAAGATTTATTGATTTCATCTTTGCAAGAGCCTAAGTATAAGAAATATTTCTCATTTTTTTCTAACTAAAGGGTATCTGAGTTATCAGTAAAAATGAAGCCTAAAATACTCTATATTCTAAAATGCCTGAGATGCTGAGTCTAAATGCTGATTATTTTGGAGAGAATGGCAAATTTTATTTAAAATCAAAATTTTATTTTAATTACCTGATACTCGGCCAAACTGGGAGTTATCTTCAGCAGCCAATGAACAATGAAAAAAAGATTATCTATAAATCAACTATTTATGTGTGTGTGTGTGTGTGTGTGTGTGTGTGTATGTGTGTGTTAAATCACAAATTCCCAGATGGTTTCTATCCAAGGCCTCAAAATCATCTAGGAGTATTGAAAACCAAAAAGTGTCAAAAATTTTTAAAGAAGACTGGTGGTATTGTAAATATCAAGGAATCCCTAATGAGCAAAACAAAAAAAAATATGATCCCTTGTCTAAAACTTTCCTTTGGAAGCAGCTCTGATTCATAGGGATAGGTAATGAGTTTCTGAACTGAGTAGAGATAGCATGAGTAGTAGTAGCAAGGGACAGATGTACCATCTCTTCCAATTGACTAGACCTAGGAGAGAGGAAGAAGAAAAAGTTAAGGGAGACAACACTGAACCTTTGTGATTAGGAAAAATAAGCAAGTCGAAATGAAAGAGCAGTTTTTTAAGGGAAAAAGAGCTCAATTTTTGATGAGGTAAGTTTAAATTCATAAGATCATGGGTTTAGAAATGCAAAGACCTTAGAAGCCATTGAGTCCAATTTCTCTATCGTTTCACTGAAAATGAATGGGTTAAATGATTTTCCCAAAACAAAGAAGAATCATGGAGGAGACAGAGATAATATCAATAATCATCTTTCTCTCCCCCATGTAAACAAACAGAATTCAATGAAGAGAAAAAGCAGATAACACAAACTGTGGTTTGTATCATGAAGACTTTTGAAAAGAAGGGGAGTTGACCATCAATTGGAGAAAGGCTAAACAAGCTATGGAACATGAATACTGTGGAATTATTGTTCAATAAGAAACCATAAATGGTCAAATGCTGGAGAAGCATGAAATGACTTATGGGACCTGATGGTGAGTGAAGGGAGAAAAACCAAGAGAACAATGTACACATTAATAACAACATTGTGAGGTGATTAGCTTGATGGAAGCAACTCTTCTGAGCAGTTCAGAGAGCTAGGATAATGGTATTAGACAGGCTATGGACAATGTTATCCCCATCCAGAGGAAGAAAAACAAACAAAAAAAAATCTTCAGAATCTGATGATCACTTTACAAAAATTATCTCATATGTATCTCTTTCCCTTAATCCTAATTCCTCATACTGAAAATGACTAATCTGTAAACATGATTATCATAAATATGTATATTAACATACAATGTTAATTGTATGTTAACCTGACTGTTTGCCACTGAGGGGAGGGAGGTGGGAAGGGAGGCTGGAAGGAAATTTTGTAACTTAAAAATATACATATGTATATGGATGAATGTTGAAAAAAATAAAAAAATCCCCCCCCAAAAAAAGGAAAAGGTGAGCAAAGTTGCCCTTGATAAACTCCAACATTGAATTTCCAGCTGCCCATACCTTATAAGTCATTCTTAACTCAGAACATGTATTGTGTACACCTCAATTGGTGATCTGTCGGTCAATCCCCTTCAGCAGTGACACCTAATTTAGGTGGTTCTCTTTCACTGAATGTTTCTTCAGCTTCTTTTCTTGAAAAAAATTCATTATAAACTAGACAACAATTAAAAAAATATTTCCACACACAGTAGTTTTAAAAATGAGGATTTTTTGCATTAGACTGTGATTCTACTCTATGGAATTTATTCTTTTTTTAAAATACATAAAACTTAATGTGTCCCTCACTGATTCCCCCACCCCGACCCCGACTTCTCAGGGTTTTTTAAAATGCTTCATTGATACCCTTTTATTTGTTCTCTCCTTTTTTCCTATCATGATCACATGTCCCTGGTATCTTCATCTATTCTTATACCCCTAAAAAAGTCCTCCCTTGTAACAAAAGTACATTAAACAAAGCAAAGCAAGCAAAAAAAAAATAACTCTGTGTTTCAATAGTCATTTCTAGAAACGTAGGTCTTATTGAACATCTATAATTCATCACTTCCCCACTAAGATGTGAAAAGTATGCTTCATCATCAGTCTTCTAGAGTGATTTTTAGATACTCCATCAATCAGATTCTTAAGTATTTTTAAACTTGTTTTCATTTATAATGTTGGGTAGGTATAAATATATCTTCTGACTCTGCTCATTCCACTCCATATCAGGTCATATAAATTTTCCCAGTTTTCTCTAAATCCATCTTTGCATCATTTCTTAAGGACATCTAGATGGAAAAATGAATAAAATGGCAAGCCTAGAGTCAAAAAGATTTATTTTCTGAATTTAAATCTTGTCTCAGACATTTACTAGCTATGGAGTTCTGAGCAGGTCATTTAACCCTGCTTTTGTCTCACTTTCTTCCTGTAAAATGAGCTGAAGAAGGAAATGGCAAACCACTCCAGTATCTGTGCCAAGAAAACCCCAAATGGGCTCATGAAGAGTCAGATGTGACTAAACAATAAACTGCCAGTCCTCACACAGTCCTTCCAACAATTATCATTTTCTTCATGTCATATTTGCTAATCCAATGGCTGTGAGATGGACCCTCAGAGTTGTGTGAATTTGTATTTCTCTTATTTGCAATTAGGACTCTTTAAAAAAAAAAAAACTTGGAATTCTTCCCTTAAAATATATCTGCATCTTTTGATCATTTATCTGTTGGGAAATCTTCTATCAATTATGGAAATTTCCCCTCATTTTATAAACATTCCTATTAATCAAACTTAACATCTACCAAAGTTTGAGTATTTAATGGCAGAGAGAAGGTGTTTTAGGAGGGGAAAGGGCAGCAAAAGATTTGGTGAAGATTCTAATTGTAGCAAAAATATTTGAACTTCATTTATAGAAATACTACAAGGTACATTAGAAGAAATACAAGATTTGTAGTCTGAGATTCTAGGTCTGTATTACATTTTTTCAATATAATATGTGCACTTATTCAAAGCATGTCATTTTACCTTCTCTGTGCCTCATGTTCCTCATCTATAATATAAGAGTTTTGGAATAGGTGACCAATGACATATGGTCCTATGAGCTCCCAAAATACTTTCCTAAAGTATGTCTATACATGTAATTCCTTTCTAAACCTCTTTGGTGATTCTCCATTGCTCACAGTATAAAGTAAAAACTTACTTGTTAAGACTGTGATTTAAAGCTCTCCATAAGTTGGTTCCAATCAACCTCTCTGGCCAGTTTCACTTTCCTTCATACACACTATGATTCAACAACAATGGTCTATTAGAATAGGTTTTTCCTGATTTTTTCTAAGCCCCCAGCAAGCATTCAGATAAACTGTTCAACGTATAGTTCTTGAATCAACTCAATTATTGAATCTTATAATGGGTTACAGTATCACTTTATTGTTGTTATTTTTCATGTATGACTCTCCATGACCCTACTTGGGGTTTTCTTGGTAGTGATACTGGAGTTGTTTGTCATTTCCTTTCCCAGCTCATTTAACCCATGAGAGACAGAGGTAAACCAGGTAAAGTGACTTGTCTAGGGTGACATAGCTAGTCACAGTGTCTGAATATGGATTTGAATTGAGGTCTTCCTGGCTCTAGACCCAGCATTTTCTCCACTGTGCCATCCAGCTGCTACTTAACCTCAGTACCCTGTTCCCCATGAATTTTTCTCTGAAGGTATTCTCTCCCTTTCTCTCCCTCCTCAAATTTCTTACAGCTTTCTTTCTGGATCTTTTGCCTTTATCATGTTCCACATTGCTATATTTACTTGTATACATTTCAAATCTTCACTACAACATTGAAAGTTCTTTTAGAAAGGAAAAAGTTTCATTTTTATCTTTATTTTTAACACAATCCAGATCTTTGAATATTATTACTCAGTTGTTCAGTTATGTTAGAGTCTATGTTATCCCATAGACCATATTTTCCATGGAATCTTCTTGGTGAAGAGACTGGAGGATTTTGACATTTCCTTCTCCAATGGATTCTGGCAGAAATTGTGACTTGCCCAAAGTCACAGAGCTAGTAAATATCTGAAGTCAAAATTTGACGCACATCTTCCTGATCTTTGATTCAACACTATCCACTAAGCCACCAACTGCCTCCTTGAAGATATTAGATATTTAATAAATGTGTTGATTTAAATTCAGCAGCATTGGACTTATATGGGATACAAAGAATATATTATCATTCCTGTCCTCAAAAAGTTTGTAATCAAGTTTGAGAGATATAATACAATACAACATAACGTAACATAATATAATATAATATAGGTATCCCAGTTGATGGTATGGGCACTGTTGGAATCTGGAAGAGGTAAAAAATAGTGTAGGAATGGATTGCTTAATGAAAGAGATTAATGGAAAAGGAAGGCTTTAGGTGTACATTAATGGATAGAATTTGAAAAGGCAGAGAAAAGGGGAAAGAAAAGATCAAAGAAGCAATTAAAGAAAGCAGGATGAGGGTTATCATGAAGATCTCTTCTCTTGGCTACATCCCTCTAAGAACCATTTTTTTTGGCAGACAAAATAGCCAGATGCACTGTCACTAATTTTTTCTTAAGTATCAATCATAAGGGCAGTTAGGTGGCACACTGGCTGAAGTACCAGGTTTGTAGAGAAGAAGACATCTTTCTGAGTTCAAATGTGACCTTAGACACTTATTAGCTGGTGATCCTGGGCAAGTCATTTACTTCTACTTGCTCATCCATAAAAAATGAGGTGGAAAAGAAAATGACAAACCACTCTAATATCTTGTGCAAGAAAATCCCCAAAGGATGTCACAAAAAGTCATACTAAAAAAATGACTAAACAATAAGATCAACCATGTAGTATGTAACATATGAAAATGGAGTTAACTCTTATACCAGGACTGTGGTCTGACTACCTCTATTCAGTTTTTTTTTCAAATGTGCCTGACCCTTCCTGATTCTATTCCCAATCTAATGCTTCACAATAAAGTAAAGAGGAGATAACAAAAAAAATATATACTCAATTACCACTTCTAGTCTAGAATGCCACAATTTTTAATAAGAGGAAAATTAACACTAATCATAATTATATTCATGCAGAAACTTAAGGGTTGCAAAGTGTTTATGACTTCTGTAACACATTAGGATATTATTTGAACCTCACAGCACTGTTATCTATTTTACAGATAGGGAAACTGAGACTCAGGAAGATTAAGTGTTCAGCCCATGGTTACCCGGATGGTCTAGATCAGAAGTAGAATGTGAATGCAGGTCCTCCTGACTAGAAGCCCCAAATCCAATCTACTCCGCAACACTGCCTTTCCCCTTTAGGAGAAGCCCCAATGCTCCATCCCCTGTTAAGTCATCAAGGCATGGCAGAACTCCCTCTAAATTTCCATTGCATCTCTGAGTCCTTTTCTTGGGAGCTTCAGAAAAGGTTTAAATTAAGTCAGTTGCAGCTGCTCTGTCAGGAACTCACTAAGCACTGCAGCCATCGAAGCAATTAAAAAAAATTGCACAGAAGGTAATTAAAAGCCTTACTGGTTCTTGCGATTAGACTGACATTTTAAATGCCTCTGGATGTTTTATTGTGCCAATAACCTATTTCCCTGGTCTCCAAGAGAAATACAACTGACATCAGTAATTTACCAAAATACTCTACAGGTAACATGTGCCAAATACAAATCTGTACTGAATTAGGACCAAGGTTCTCTTCTGTGAAATCAGGATGATACATCTTAATGGGAAAGTCATTTTCCTGTGACTACCTTCTATATGTTGAGGTTTCAAAGATTCACTCTTCTCTTCGTTTTTCTTTGAGAAAGCAGAAAATGCTTGGCTTTTGAGGTACAGCTGAAAATGGATTCATTTCCAGTTCATCTGAAGAACAAGCAAAACTTTGGAAAATAGAGTCTTACTTTGTCATCATAATTGAGTAATGATGATTTATTAAAAAGTATAAATTTCTTTATCATCTCACAAAAAACATCCCCCCACCCCATTTCAAGCATTAGAATTTAGGTGTTCATTATTCAGAAATAATCAAAATCTTTGTCATTGGTGGAGTATGTGAGGTTAAGGGGTTCAGAATTTAGAGCACATCCTTAAAAAAAAATCTGTTTGGTTTCTCCTAAGTTTCATCCTTTGCCTCTGGTAACAGCTGCCAAGTGTTTAGTGGGTGCCTCATTATGGTAACAGAGCACGCTCAGTGGGTTAGATTTCCCTCCAGCATGAAAAAAAAAGAAAGAAAAAACTATAAAAAAATGGGAATAGGCTAGTATCAATACTCCCAACACTGTGTTTCTAATATAAAATATTATCATTTATTTAGAGCAAACTAGAAACGAGTTTAAAAAAACTTTGAATATAAATATACATATACTTACATATTACATAATATATATAGAAAAGGACAGGAAGGGAAAATATAAATACACTGAGTATAAAACAAAGGATTTACTACATTTTCTAACTATAATAAAGCTCAACTTCCTAACCATTTCCTTTGTTTATCTCACTCTTATCCACAGCTGCCCTAGGCCTTCTTCTCTATTCTGGTCCTGCCATCCCAGTTAATTCTCCACTGTTAAGTAGTAAGTGTCTAAGTACTAAATGACACATTAAGACTTCCTCCTTAATTCCTAGAAACAACAGTATTTTAATCATATCTCTTAAGTTCTCCTAGCCTGATTCACTTTCTTTTAAGTTTTAACAAAGCAATATTTACTTCAAAGATATTGCAAGAACAAACATAGAAGCCTTTCCCTCAATACCTAAAAAAGCATAATTTTCTTTCATCAGTTGAACCCCTGGGGCAATAAGTTCAAAATTTAGCTCAGTTCCTACACATCATTGGTGCTAGTCTATGTCCAAAGGTGGCATCTCTGCTGGATGAGCCCTTCTGCTATATTGGTATTCCAGAGGTCATTAGCACTCCTTGTTCCTTCAGAGCACTGAGTCTAGGCTGGGAGCAATATTTGGCCTGAAAACTGACTCCCAGAGTTCCATGACTCCTCTCAGTGCCAAGTTGTCAATCTCTACTTCTCCAATAGAGGGTAGTGAGAGGGAGAGAGAAGATGAAAAATGCTTAGGGCAGGCAAGTCCCTGTTTCTTGGAGGCCATTTGACCTCCGGGGGGCGGGGGGACAAGGTCTGCAGGCATTTTATCTTAAAAAAGTCTTCCAATGGATTCTATAAGTGATTCTATTTGTTCCCTTATAATAAATAAATATACATACATACATATATATATATACATACATACATACATACACATAAGCGAAGGCAGATAAAAGAGAGCATTGATTGACCATTTTGTTGTTTTTGGTTTTTAGCTGTCATACTAGAACATATGTTGTTAGCATTCAACCTATAGACAGAAATTCAAAAGACTGTAAACTTGGATGGGAAAAAACATACAACTTCATTTTTAGTTACCTCTAACTGAAATTTAGCATTTCTTCAGTAATTTACTGTAATTCTGGAAAGGGTTTATTGGCTTGACTAGACTGACAAGGAATTCTTAAGGGAGAGGAAAGGGTTAAGAATAACTTTAGAAACAGAGGACATCATTATTGAGTTGGCTTCATCTGGGAGGTGATATGAAATAGTGGGTGGAGAGCTGGATTGGAAATCTGGAAGATCTCAGTTCAAGGGACAGTTCTGACAAGAACTGGCTTTGTCATCCTGCACAGTCCCTTAAATGCTGAGTATTCTAGGCAGCTCTCTAGAAAAGGTTCTAACAGGCACTGGAAGCAGGGAATTTGCTCATATGGGAGTTCCTTATACCAAGGAAATCATGTCTAGTCCTTATCCTTGGCCTACTTGCTATTTCTAGTGATCTCCAAGGTTCACTTTCATAGATAGAATTATGCTGTTGTGATTTGACAGTTTAAGATCTGTCTTATGGAAACCAGTACATTTGGTTAAACTAAATGTTTATTGAATTTAAATTAAACATAAATTAAACACATTTATGCCAACAAATCAAATGCTCAAATTTGTTAGACAAATATAAAAAGATTTCTTTATAGGACTATATATAAATAACTGAATATACACTAACAAGCCAAACAAATTTAAAATTAAGTATTTAAATAGACCTTTGAAATCCACAGGATGGTAATCAAAAACATGATAGAAATTTCCCTAGACTATGTTCTTCATCTTCATCAAAGGCAAAAGTATTCAATATCAAGGGAGTTTTTTAGTTAGAAATAAAGGGGGGGGGTGCTAAATTCCTACAAATAATGGTTCCTAAACACTGGAATAGGTGACTAGGGAAGTTTATATAATTTCCATATTGAGACCTTTGAAAAAAGAGTTGTTTACTTGAATGATTAAAATGATTGAATATCTATGTCTACACAGAAAACTAATTTGATTAAATCAAATTTCAAAAGGACCCAGTTAATTTAAAGTTGAACACATATCAGATTCCTGTATTCATTCATAATTTTTAAAAGAAAAAAAACACCATCCAAAAAATTCAATTTTGAAATGCTGAATTCCAGTTAATGAACTTTTATATAATACTTTGGGGAATTCATCCCCCTTCTCAAAATAATGAACAGCTTGACTTAATTTTCATTTTTCCCATGGTTATTTTGGTGTTGTGAGCTGGTTAGTCAACTGAACTATAGAAAAATGGATGACCTATAAGAGATCTCAAGATATTTTCTAGTTCTATAATTTTATGGTACACAAGAGACAGAGGATAGAGTGTTGGTCTTGGAGTTAAGAGATCTGGACTCGAATGATGCTTCAGATGCTTACTTATTAATGATCATTTGGTAAAGTTTAAAAGGTTTATCTTTGCTGCATAACTGAAACCTCACAGATCACATAAAACAGACCCTGATGATTCCAGAAGACTTCAACAAGGCTCTAACCTAGTTGGAGATTACTGATGCATAGTTATTTTTCATTAATATTTATCTATTCTGTTTTTCTATAAAATTGCATTTATTCTTTTAATCAGAGAGATCCTCAGTTTTCTGGCTCTCTCCTAGGTATTCAGTAAAAGATTTGTTCCTAATACAATTCTCAATGTCTCTGACTACTCTAGAGACTGGTGCTGTCCTATAAACATTTCCTGACTTCATGGGCAAGTCACTTAAAATCTTGGAGTCTCAGCTTCCTCATTGCTTTATAATTGGTTGCTTCATGAAAGGGAGAAAGAGAATAAGTATGTATTAGGTGCTTCCTCTATATCAGACATTGTAGTGGGTATTATCCAAATATTATTACTTGGTGGTAGATGCTATTATTATCCCCTTCTATACAAACTGATAAAACTGAGACAGAGATCAACTGACTTGTCCAGGGTCACACACCTGGTAGGCACCTTGATTGGATTTGGACTCATATCTTCCTGACTCCAGACTCAGCAGTCTATCCAATGCAACTCCTAACTGCCTGCTTAGGCAGTATTGTCAAATTTTAAATGAGAGAAGCTTGGACCTGCATATAAAAAATGTATAGAGTTTCTTATGTGAGGTTTTTCCTGATCCCTCCAGTTCTTACCATTCCCTATCATGTGAAATTACTCTATATTTTTTGCATTCACTGGCTTGTGTATAGGATATATCTTCACAGTTTAATGTAAGCTTCCACAGATCAAGGACAATTTTCTCTTTTGTCTCGGTTTCCCCAGAATCTACAAAGTGTCTTGACAGTTTTTGAAAACAAATTTATGGTTGTTTGTCACCTATGATTTGAATCAAAACAATATTAGGAATTGGTACTTCTTTTCTTTTTCTAGTATAAAGTCAGGTTCATCTAAATGTACTATTTTCTTGAAATCATTTGTGTTCCATGTCATAATATCATAGACCAAAACCTGGAAGGGACCTTATAAGTCATCTAGTCTAATTCCTGTCTTTTAGTTATATAATATTACATAATTTAATATGATATGAAATAATATAATGGAATATAATCTAATGGAATAGAATGCAATGGAATGGAATATAATACATCAAATGATTTATAACATAGCAACACAGCATAATAGAACATAGCATAATCAATATAATATTAAGTATAATGTAACATAAATGATATAATATATAATAAAATAGTTTAAGTATAATGATATAGTAATATAATATAAAGATACATAGTGATATAGTATAACATATATGAGATAAATATAATAAATAATATAATTAATATAATATGATATAAATACTTTCCAGATGAGAAAATTAAGGCCCAGGGAGTATAAATAGTTTAAATGACCTCTAACATGCATTCTAAATTTAAATCTCTGTTCCAATATCCGTGGTCAAACAGGTAGTAAGTAGGAGAACTGAGACTTGATTTCAGGTCCTCTGATTCCAAAGAAAACTTTCTTTTCATAACACCATATTAACTCACAAGAAAGATCTGGCAATGCGCATAGCCTGCAGAAGAAAAAAATTTTTAAGGACAGTATATTAGAGTATCTTCAAATATATAAGGCCTGTCATATAGGGCCGTTAGGTGGCACAGTGGATAGTGGTAGGTCTGGAGCGAAGAAGACTCATTTTCCTGAATTCAATCTGGCCTTAGACACTTACTGATTAGGTGATCATAGGCAAGTTACTTAATCCTATTTGCCTCAGTTTGCTCATCTATAAAAATGACCTGGAGAAAGAAATGATAAACTTCTTCAGTATCTTTCCCACCACACAGGATCACAAAGAATTGGAAACTAATTAATTGACAAGAACACAACATGCAGAATAGGAAATAAACATTATTTTCTCTAGGAAGGGATGTCTATATACCAAGCTCCAAGGACCAAATCTGGAGCAGATTCTTTTTTGTATAGTTCCTGAGTTAATGGCTTTTTATATTTTTAAGTACATTATAACTTTATTTTAAAATATTTTTACATGTCCAGGTCCCTGAGGTCCTTTCAGAGTGTAGCTGAGGTCAAAACCATTTTGTGGTAATATTCAGACATTTTAATTTTTAATACAGTAAATAATGAAAGATATAACACATTTTTTAAAGAAAAAAGCTTTTGAAGAATGTTTCTTGATAATTTTTAAGCTTGTAGGAGAACCTAAGGCAAAAAGTTTGAAAACTTCTCTCAATGAGAAAAAATTACAGAACAGTAGATTTTGTTCACTAAAAGAACTTTCTAATCCTTAAAATTTAGAGGATTTTTGTGTTCCTTGGCAAAGAAATAGTCCATATTTCCCAGGCTGAGGCTAAAACTCATTGCTTATAGTTACTATTAATTTTGAATCAATCATTTCCAATTTCAATTTTTCGTTTAGAAAGCAAACATCTTTTTCTCATTTAAAGAAATAAATAGCTGGTAAGTGACCACCAGGAGGTGAAAATAAATGAGGTTCTTCTAGAGGTCACTAAATACACCTTTGACAAATGAAGTTTCAAGGCAAAGACTATTCAAGAGAACAAGAAGAGTGATCATAGGTTTCTGCTGACAGCTAGTGCTGCTGTAGAAGGAGATTCAAACAAGACAGGGTCATCACATATCAAACAAAAGCAGAGACAGTCTAAAAATGTATTCAGCCCCAAGGGCTCCCAGGTGCCTAGGTTATGCCCCAGGAAATATACTTGGAAGTGCTTTAAATCTTGTGGACCTAAATGGGTTGCTGAGATATAAATACAATTGTCAAAAATGTATGAATTGTCAAAAGTCAGTGAGTTGTCAATTTAGAAATTTATTTGTGATATGCCAGTAACATTCTGTAAAAGTCATGAATGAATGAAGAATCATAAACCTTTCCAAGGGAGTTGACAATCTTACCAACAACAGCAATAATAAGTGTAAGATAATTTGGAGTAAAGTATATTTTATGTTGATGGATTCATATACCTTTTAATGATCCCTACTTAAAGTTTATGTACAGACTGCCTGGGAGAGATTGTAAATCTGATTTGCTATTAAGAAAACAAGCCAGTTCCAAATATATAACTTATTTTTGTCTTGATCGTTAGATCATAGTACTTCTCCAGGTTCTTCTATAGAAAGTTCTTCTATAAAACTGACTCTAGAAAATCAATGTTCAATTCATATAAATTATATAAATATTTATTAAGCTCCTACCATAGGTCAGGTACTGTGCTAGGTGCTTGAGATACTAAGACCATCCATTTTCCAATTAATCAATCAAGAAGCATTCATTAAATACATAATTTATTCCAATACCTCCTAGGTGCTGGAGATATAAAGACACGAATAAAATTTCAGACCCTGCATTCAAGTTTATATTCAAGGACTTCAAGGGGAAGGGAAAATATTCAAATAGTAAAAAAAAAGATGCAAAAAATGTTTTCAAGTCTGTGGAGACAGCAAATCAATGGCAGAATCAAAATTAGGACTATTGTTAGAGAAACCACTATTCTTTAAATTCCTTCTAAGGTCTTTACTTCATGAGTTATAAGTAAAAGAAAGTATTTCAGGTATACAGCTAGTACAAAGGCAATTGACTTTCTATACTTAAAGCAACAAACAGTCCAGTTTAATTGGAAATAGAATTCACAAGGGGGAATAATGTGAAATAAACCAGAAAAGATAGATTTAAGCTATACTGTAAAAGGTTTTAATTACCCAAATGAGGAATTTGTTGATGTAGAAAGAGTTGGGAGCCACTGAAGTTACTTGAGCAAAGAGATGTGGTGAGTCCTGGACTTTTAGGATTACCAATTTGGTAGTTAAATTGGATAGAAGAGAGACTAGAAACATGGAATATACAATATTTCAAAAGTTCCATACCTTTTCCTTTATATTCTCTTTTGATTAATGTTTTTGAACTAATCACTTAAATTTACTTACTCAATATAACTATTTTTGTCTATCATTTGATTTTACTATACTTTGCTAAAGACTGTTGTTCTTTGTTATTTAAGTTAAGATCTCCTGCTGTTCTTTTTAATACCTTTGGTCATGTAAGTGATTTATTTGTGACATTCATACTAAAACTGAGCTGTGGTGCCAGAACTAAAAAGGATCTCAAACTTAACATCTTTCCAAAATATTTTGCTGCCTTCCCTCACCACAGGACGTATACAGGTTTATAAAATAAATTAATTCAGAAGGCATCATTGCTCATTTCAAATAAATTGCTACTCACCCCACCTGAGTGGCTGAACTCTCTCAACAGATGTTATGATATTTTAGAGTCACCTCAAAAAAGACCTTTCATGTTGAAGTAGTTTCTGACTAATGACTCAAACCATATCAGTTCAGAGATCTATTTCAATGACAACAGTTCTTTGACTGCTAATTTATGACTTATTTTAGAGGAATAATTTAAACAATAAAGAAATTTCACTTCTGTTTTTAATGGCTTCCTAATTTCCCTGATGATATTTTTAGTTCAATTCAAACATCTCTAAGGGTCTATTCTGTGCTACTCACTGGAAAGATTCTGAAGATACAATGATAAAGCATAATTTGAGCAAAAAGTAGTGAAGTTAGAATCCAAGGACCTAGTCTTCTTTTTAATACTTTTTTAACCTTTGACAATTAATCCAACATTCCCAGATCTCAGCTTTTTCACCTGTAAATTAAATATATTAGTCTAGATAACCTTCAACAATGGGTCCATCTAGTTTTAAAATAGAGTCCTATGAGCTGCCAAAATAGTTTTTCTAATATATATATATATATATATATATATATATATATATATATATATATTAAGACACATACTAAAATAACTATAGGAGAGAACAAAGAGTTGTATGAGTAACACAGGAAAGAAAAGATTAGGGGTAAGGAGATGTCAAGGAAGACTTCATGGAGAATGTGAGGGAACCAATTAAATAGAAGCAAGGCAAGTCATGGAATGATCTAAATGATCTAAAAAGTATATTAGAGAATGACTGCAATGGAATATTATTGTGCCATAAGAAATGACAACAAGGCTATCTTAGAAAAATCTGGGAAGTTTTATGTGAACTGATTAAAAAGTCAAGTGAGCAGAACTAGGAAAAGAGTATAACAGAACAACAATATTGTAATAATAATTGACTTTGAAACACTTAGCTACTCTGATCAGTACAATGATCTCCAAATTTCCAAACAACTCATAATGAAGCATGCTATTCAATTCCCAATAGAGAAATGATGGACTTAGGATGTTTGTCTTTCTATATTTTATCTTGCTTTCTTTTTTTTAGAACATGGCTAAGGCGAAAATATATTTTTCATGACTTATATAGGCAAATGGTGTCATATTTTTTTCCTTCTCAATGGGAATAAGGATAGAGGGAGGATAGAGGGAGAATGAGAAGGTGAAACTGAAAATAAACACGAACAATAAACAATAATAATAATAATAAAGAAAAAAGTGTACTGACAAAAAAAACAAAGAAATAAACATTCACCTAGAATCATTAGTAATCTCTTCTATCTAACCAGGAATTCACAAAAATGCAGCCAAAATCACACAACCTTGGAATAGATGTCCTGTCATGAAAGCCAACATGATCTTAGATGGACAGGCCTGTAGTTCACAACAGTATCTCAACAAAAGAACTTCCACAAAGGATTCCTGCAGACTCCAGGAAATCAAGGTCAGGACCATAGAAAGTCTAACTACTTCTACTCCTTCAAAGGTGTGATGGAGGGCGTCTAGGTGGCCCAGTGGATAGAGCACTGGCCCTGGAGTCAGGAGTACCTGAGTTCAAATCTACCTAAAATACTTCATAATTACCTAGCTGTGTGGCCTTGGGCAAGCCATTTAACCCCATCTGCCTTGCAAAAAAAAAGTGTGATGGAACAGAGCTTGGGTCCTAGCACAAAGTCCCAAATTAAAAACTGAGGCTGGAGATAATATGAAACAGGAGAAACCCAAAATTAAAAGTCAGAAGAGAGAAGCTACATGAAAAATACAAGCAAAACATTGTAGGGAGGGAAGCTGAAATGTGGGGGAGAAAGAACTAGCTATAAGAACAACAAGTAGCTAGAAGAATTGAAAAGAGATAAAAAATTAAATAAGAGAGTTGGAGGTGAAAAGAAATGGAAGGACATAAATAGCTTAGGATAAAAGGTAAAAACTTTACCTGGGTAGTGGCTTCCTTGAAAACTGGAATAAAGTAAATAGAACTCAATTTCTCCATGAAACAATAAATATTAGAATTAAAATATTAGAAAAAATGAAAGAAAATGTAAAATATCTTTTCTCAAAAATAGCTAACAATCAGATTAGGAAGAGAATTTAAAAATCATGGACCTTGGGAGCAGCTAGGTGGTGCAGTGGATAGAGCACCGGTTCTGGAGTCAGAACGACCTGAGTTCAAATCTGGCCTCAGACACTTAATAATTACCTAGATGTGTGACCTTGGGCAAGTCACTTAACACCATTGCCTTCCAAAAACCAAAAAAAAAAAAAAAATCATAGACCTCCCTGAAAACCTGATAATTAAAAAGTATAGATACCATATATGAAGAAATCTTAAATGAATACTGTCCCAATTTAATAGAACCAAAGAGTAAAGTAAAAAAAGAATGAACCTTCCACTTAGCTCCTAAAACTTCCAGTGTCATAATCAAAATAGAGCTTCAAGGTCAAAGAAAAAATATCACAAGTAATCAATCAATCAATCAAATTTTATTTATTAAGCACCTACTCTATGCCAGCAAGTGCTGAAAAAAAGAAACTAGTATAAATTAGAACAAAATTGAAATATGATATTTCAAAAGGCAAAACATAAAGGCTATTAACATCAAAAATATAATCCATAAAGATAGTTAAAATCTTATTGGAGGAAATGGATTATTTATAAAACATAGTAATTTCAATCATTCCTATTGAACAGATAAGAACTAAATAGAAACTAACAAAAGATTTAAGAGAAACATGGAAAGTCAAATACATTTGAGCAAGTGAGAACTAAACAATGATTGTGTTCATGTTCTAATGGAGGAAGGACACATAAGTGACATCCAAAATCTTAATGTCTTCAAAGATCATAGAGGGGATTAGATTAAACAGATGAGATAATTTTGTGCTGTGTAGATGATATTAAGGAAAAATAAATATACAAAAAGAAAGAAACGAATAGTAACTACTTCCATGTCTCATAATTGGAGTATTTGATTAAAAATAATATACTGACCTGGAAGAATAGAGTGATGGGAGGAGGAATCACATGAAAGTCGAATATTACTGGGACTTTGAAGATAAGCAAACAGTAAAAAGGAATTTGGGTGGAAAACCATTGCATGGGGATGTACAAAACACTTTGAAGGTCAGAGAAAATGAGGACTGGAAAGAAAGCTATTAGATTTGTCAATAATGAGTTTGAAGAGTTTCAGTACTGTAGTGAGAAAAGAAG
Source organism: Macrotis lagotis (assembly GCF_037893015.1). Classification (NCBI taxonomy): domain Eukaryota; kingdom Metazoa; phylum Chordata; class Mammalia; order Peramelemorphia; family Peramelidae; genus Macrotis; species Macrotis lagotis. The sequence continues at coordinate 625,752,634 of NC_133658.1, forward strand.
CCAGATTGGATTGGGTTGATGAGTGAGCAGATGGTGAGGCCATTAATACAATAAGTTTAAACCATCCTTTCAAGAAATTTGGCAGTGTGGAGAGAGACAAAGAACAATAGTTTGAAGGAATAGCCAGGCCAAAGGAGGAAGAGAGAGACAGAAAAACAGAGAGATACAGAGAGGGACATAGAGGGAGAGAAGGAGGGAGATAGTTAAGAATTTAAGTTAAGGAAGTTTGGAACAGTTTCTGTGGCAGATGTGATATTCAAAACTATGCTAAGGTGAGAGGCCTGTTGAAAATAGATAAATGAAAAAAAGAAAATAGATGGCTTGATAGATAAATAGATGATAGATGAAATATATAATATATATGCATATATAGTAAATATGTGTATATTTATATACATATACAGTCATATACATTTGCAATTAAATATATATCTATCTATAACTATAGTTATATCACTATAGAGATAAATGTAGTAGACTCAAATAATATGGCTTATTGATATCCTCCAGCAATGTTCATCTGTCCAGATACAGGAGTTGAGAAGACCAATAGTAGGGGAAGATATATCTAAGATTAGGTATTAGATGCAAGGGAATAGCAAAAAATATAAGTAGGAAAACTAAGTGAAGGAAATGAGAAAACAGCATTGGAATGATTACCATCTTTCAGGGTGGATAAGATACATACTAAAATACTAAATACATACTAAAAATACAGGAGAGAACAAAGAGTTGCATGAGTAACACAGGAAAGAAAAGATTAGCGGTAGGCTCAAATCTAGAGAGGGAAATTAAGATGGAGTAAATATGATAGACTAAGAGAAAAGAGACATGAAGTCATAGGACTGAAGAGAAGATATAGGAGTCATGAAAGAAGAAAGGATGAAAGATAGAATATGAAAGTAAGAAAGAAAAAGGATGTAGTTCAAGATGCAGAATAATTTTTATGTGTTGGTGAGGTGTGACTACTCAGTAAATGAATGAAGCAGAATGAAAATGTTAATTATGGGGATTGGGGAAGTCAAAGAAGTGTAAGACCAATGTTTTAGGAACATTGTCCATATGAATATTGAAGTCAACAAAAATAATGACAAAAAAGTAATATACTGACCTGGAAGAATAGATTGCCAACATTATAATAATAATAATTGACAGAATATATTTGTTTGCAAAATACTATACCTATATTATGTTGAGTCTCACAACTACCCTATGAGGTAAGTGCCTAAGCAACTAATAATTAATTAAATATGCTCTCGGTTGATAAATGTCAAGCAGTTGATAAAGGATTTAATAGCATGAATTACAAAGGAAAAAATTTTGAGTAAAGGTAGCAGTGAAGGTCTCAGATTACAGTGAAGGGCAAAGAGGTTGTTAATTCTACTTCCTGACCTTGTGAATAGGGTGAGGAGGGGTGGAGAGATGAGAAAACAAGTATTCAAGATTGGAGGGGCAGTTAGGTAGCACAGTAGAGGACCAGCCCTGAAGTCAGGAAGACTCAAGTTCAAATTCAGCTTTAGACACTAAATAATTACCTAGCTGTGTGACCCAGTTAGGTAAGTCACTTAACCCCACTGTCTTGCAAATAAAAAGATTGGAGCTGGTTCTAAGAGAGGAGTTGCTCTCAAAGTATTCTCATAATGAATGACTTATGGTCTATTAAGTCCAATGCTCTTTGCTTAGAATAGTTCATATGTGGGAATGTGCTATCCCCATCAATGAAATCACCTCTAAAAAAGGCATTGACCAAAACTTCTGCTAATTATCATGCTGGTGTTCAAGATGACAACATTTTTTAATTTATTTTTTAATAATTCCAAACATTTTCGCCAATTACATGCAAAGATAGTCAACACTCAACTTCTATATTATTCTACCACCTTTCATGGCAGCAAACAATCTCATATAGGTTGTACAAGTTTAGTTATGGCTAATATATTTCCATATTAGTAATGCTGTGAAAGATGGATTAGAACTAAGGGGAAAAACATGAGAAAAAAAGATAAAAATATAAAAGTTGAAAAAGTTAACATATATGCTTTGTTCTGCATTCAAAATCCATAGTTTTTTCCTCTGAATGTGAATAGCATTTTGCTTTACAGAGGAAATTTTCCTTACCCTTGATCACAGAACTACTGAGAGGAATTGTATGAATAATAGTTTATCATTTTACAATGTTGCTATTAGTGTATACGATATTCCCTGGTTCTTCTCTCTTCATTCAGCCTCAGTTATGTAAATCTTTCCATGCTTTTCTGAAGACAAGTCACTCATGATTTCCTACAGATCAAAACTACTCCATGGCCTTCTTATACATAGCTGGTTCAGCCATTTCCTAATTGATGGGCATCCCCTCAATTTCCAATTTTTTGCCAATATACAGAGAGAGCTGCTATAAAATTTTTCTATAAGGGTATTTCCCCCCTTTTAATGGTCTCTTTGGGATATAGACAGTTTTATTTCTCTTTGAGCATAATTCCAAATTGCTCACCAGATTGGTTGGCTGTTCACAACTCCACCAACAATGCATTAGTGTGCCAGTTTTCCCACATCCTTTCTAACATGGATCATGTTTTCTTTTTTGTCGTTTTAGTAAATCTGACAGGTGTGAAGTTATACCTCAGAGTTCTTTCAATTTTCCTTTCTCTAATCAATAATTATTTAAAGCATTTTTTCATATGACTATAGACAGTTTTAATTTCTTCATCTGAAAACTGCCAGTTTATATCTTTTGACTTTTTACCAAGAGAATAAGATGACAATTTCTTGATTAAAATAAATGAAAGATTCATATTTTCAAAATCTCAGCCTTCAATGAGAACTTCCTCTGGTTACTTCTCCCTCCTCTTTTCAACCTAACAAATATTACTTGACAACTGAGACCATTCTCTTCAGCACCTGGTTCTTTTCCAAATGTCTTAAGCCTTTGCTTATGAGATTGATATGAACAGTTTAAAATCCATTATTGTGCTGCTAATGGAAAAGTTAATACCACTGGACTAAATGCTACTGCTGCAGTTGTTAAGCACAGGATACTGCTTGGTCACTTTGTGAGGGAGATCACTTGTTGGTGAAATAGTTTCTGTTAATGAAAGGGGTTTGAAATACTGAAGAAGATTGTGATGAAAAAGGGAGTTTGCGATAGAATAGGGTTTGCAAGAAGCATGATAGAAGTGATGCACAGAGGGTAAAGACTCAGGAAGAATAAAGAGTGTTGACCTAAAGCCACCTAAGTCTAAGAAAGGACATAAATTTTTTCTTGGTTTGGTGCCTTGCAAGGAGTGACAAAGTTTTTATTGGGGAAGAAAAAGCTAGACTGAGGATAAACATATCATAGTTAAACACTGAATTTCAGCTTAAGTAGATAGAAAAGAAGACAACAAATGGCTATTCCGCATATACCTTTCTCAGTCTTGGTCAGCAATCGATTAAATAAAATGTTGGCTTTCATAAATAATGTTAAACAGTGTGTTTGCATTATATTCATGGATATCAATCCACCCTTCTGAGAATAATGGCTGCATTTGTGACATGTGTTTCTACATACCTCCAAACTGCAAAGTATAACTAGGTACTGTTTAATATTTAGTTATAAGTACTAAATAAATATAACCAAAGGGTAAGTGGCAGCTCCCATGTTTTCAGAGTTGTTCCATAGAAGTCTTTATTATAATCAATACTATGAATTATGTGATATCATCAATTTTCTTTTACTAATAACTGCACAATGTATAGACTGAAAGAGATTCAGAAAAACTGGGAGTACTTTGAATTATATAGGTTCTAATCAACATGTTTCTGTGTGCTTGATTCACATTTAAAATATTTCCTCCAGCTCTTTGAGTATGCTTATGTTAAATGCATTTTACCTGGCTCTGTTTATTTTCCTTCCTTTCAAATCCATTTCTCACCCTCCTCACTGAAAAATAAAAGTCCCAAAGGGCCTGTCTTGGAAAATATATGCTTTCCATTCAAAATTAACATAGCATTTATGTGATTCTCTCTCTCCCTCTCTCCCCCTCCTTCTTCCTTTCCATCCCTCTCCCTCTCCCTCCCTCCTTCTCTCTCTCTCTCTCTCTCTCTCTCTCTCTCTCTCTCTCTCTCTCTCTCTCTCTCTCTCTCTCTCTCTCTCTCTCTCTCCCCCTCCCCTCCCCCTCCTCTGTCTCTACAGCTCTCTGTCTGTCTCTCTCTCTCTGCTATGGAAAACTAACTAGCAGCTGCATCTATTACAATGGTGAGACAGTTGATAGACAAATGAAATGGAAAAAATGAAAAATTCAGTGATACCCATTAGATGTCATGAAAACATAAGTATACTCATATTGAGTGATTCATAGTTCATCAAAATCAATGCATTGTATTTAGAATGGTTTGTCTGTGATATTAGGTGGGGGGGAAGGTTGTTATTTTCATCAATGAAATCACCTCAAAATGAATAGTGACAGGAATTAGTAGAAATGAAATAGAACTACTTCTCTCCCACTTACTAGCTGCATGACCTTAGATAACTCACTACTAGACCTTTCCAATACTTAAATTTTGTAATACCTAGTCTTCTTTAAGTATGTAGCAATAGTCCAACATTTTACTTTGTATTTTCAAGTATTTTCTGCTTTCAGCTTATGTCATACTTGGATTTTCTTGGTCTGGCTACTTCCCCACCACCAGCAGCACCTATGCTGAAGAGAATACACTCAATATAAAAAATAATAAAATAAAAAAAAATTTAGCCAAACTTCTAAAGATTAGCATCTCTATATTTAGTTGGATTTGGTTTAGATAGCAACTGAGGTCTTTCCCAGGGTCAGCCTTGGTGGACTGACCAAGTCTTGGACTTTATTAGAATAATCTTAATGATCAAAGGGTCATTTACATGTTATAAGCTTTTTTCTGCTTTCAGATACTAGCTTTTCTGCTAGTATCATTTGCATAGAACATCAGTGGAGGCAAGGAAAAATTAATCCATGCATTTACAACAAATATAAATTTATGGTTTCTAAAATTCTTTCAGACCCTAAGATAAGTTCCTTTATACTAGAATTCTGACAGTTGATGAACAAATCTATATTTGCCCTATTCAAATTCTCTAAGATTTGATAGAGTGCTTAAAGTCATTTAGTCTGAACCCACACCAAAGAATTACAATTTTTAATGTGTCCACAATGTAACAGCAACCTTTTATTCCATTTAGATCTTTTCTAATTCAATTCAACAAACAATTATTAAATATCTAATACATACAAAGAATTATTTCAAATTTTGGGAAGGAAAAAAGTTTAGAAAAGATATAGTTCAGATCCTTGAAAGTTTATAGAATCAGCCCAATAATTATGGGACCTTGGCCTCAGTTTCTTTAACTGAAAACAGAAAAGTTAAGTTGGAATGATTTTAAATGTTATTCTCATCGCTGATGTTCAATAATCCCATATGAAAGTAGCAAAGATAAGAAATACAGATGGAGGGCAGCTAGGTGTTGCAATGGATAGAGCACCAGCCCTGGAGTTGGGAGTACCTGAGTCCAAATCCGACCTCAGACACTTAATAATTACCTAGCTGTGTGGTCTTGGGCAAGCCACTTAACCCCATTTGCCTTGCAAAAAACCTAAAAGATTTTAAAAAAAAAGAAATACAGATGGATAAGTATGATATAGCCACACCCAAGTTCATGGCACTATGTTGATAATCATGTATTGAAATTCATAGATTACATGTAGCCAAGACAAATGACATATGAATTTAATGAAAAGATCATTTAATAAAATAGATTATCATTGTGAACAAAAAAGAATTGAACCAAGAACAAAATTCTTATTTTTACCCATTCCTAACTAGTGGTTATCCCTTAAATAGCTACTGGAGTTATTTATATGCCTCTATTTCCAATTAAAATCGGCATCTTTAATATATTTAATATTAATATATTAAATATAAAAACATACAAAATATAAAATTATTTTATATTTTATTCCCAGAATAGTGCTAGGGTTCTTTTAAAAATACATCTTGATTCTTTTTTAAATTTCCTTTTTTCTTCAATTCACGGGTATTTCTTTTTCTCTTCCTTCTACTTTCCCTCTCCCCACCAAGAGAAGCAGAGAAAGAATGCAGTCAAACATTCCCCATTGACCTTGTCCAATAATGTATATTCCACACTGAATATTGAATTTTTTACCCTTTTTTCAGTAGGTATTCACTTTCTTTAGTCTCATTTAATATATATATATATATATATATATATATATATATATGACAGTAAGAAGTATAGATATCAAAATCACAATGGTAATAGCTTGGACACTATTATTTTTTACTGGTAATGAAGCCTCAAATAAGGCTAGAAAAGGTAGAGGGATGCTAGATTTATGAAATACCTGCTCCATTTTTAAGGTTGAAGATATGGACTAATCCTCTCAATTTACTGGTTTAGGGAACTCATAGATAAGGGAATACCTTCAACCAATATAGGTTAGCATCTTTTCTGCAATCCAAAGTATTAGGTAGTCCACTGGTACACTGAAAGATTAAATGATTTGTGCAGGGTCACCTCAATCTTCCTACTTTCCAAGTTAGGCACTTTGTCATGATGCTTCTATTCTTTCGTGAAAAGTACAAGCAGAATAATACAGTTTCTGGGTGCCAGAAATGCTATGGTTTGGACAAGGGTAAGATGAAGTCTTGGGTTTTGTTTTTCATTATGCTATTTGATTGTGCTCAAAATTTTGTTGGCCTTTTTGATTACAGCATCACATCTGACCAATGCCCTTAGCAAACAACTTCTAAGACTTCCATATCCTTTTCTTGGATAATAGCTTATAATTCAGAACCAATCATCCTCTAAATAGAGCTTAGATCATTTTTTCCCAAATGCAATGCATTACCTTACTTGGTTAAATTGAAGCTCATTCACTATTTTTCTCCTCACTTGCACAGTCTCACAGATCTTCCTGCAATTTATCAATTTGGCATTTCACTATCTGGAAGAGGTAGTGCCATTTGTAAACTCTGAGATTTCACTATGCACTTCATCTTCTAGACCATTTATAAAAATGTTAAATAAGACTAATCCCTGAAGGACATCACTGTTTATACTTCTCTATTCAGAGAAGTGCCTATTTATTTATATTCTTTTTTCCCACCTCTCAACCAATTTCATATTCATGAAAAAACACCTCCCCCTTTTTTCTTCACTCCCAATCAATTTTACTTTAATTGTTTTGGAGTGAGAAGAGATGTAAGAGCTCTCAGCTGTCCTAAATGAAGGCACATCATCAAGGCCAAGTGAATTATATCAAAGGATAATGAAAGAACACAAATAATGCATACCACTGTCCATGATCTTTGAGAAAATGTGGCAAGCAAAGTACTTAGAAGCTGAAGATGGCTAAATATATTAATGTCCCTAGATATGTCAAACCAATGGTTTGTGGGTTCAATCAAATTCCAAGGATTTTATCCTTGGATAAAAGGATAAAATGTGTCCTGGAGGTAGAGATATAAAGGAGGGACAGTCCTTTCAAGGAGTTTTTGTTCTCCTGCATAAATGATATTATAGATAAATAAATATAGACCACATACAAAACACAAAGTGATTTTAGTAGAACTGGGGCATTAAGGTCGAAGAGTGAATCAGGAAAAGTCTTCCTGAAAAGGGTAGCTCTTAGGATGAGCTTTAAAGGGAGTCAGGGCTTCTAATAATTTGAAATTAATTCCTGGCAAGATTCTAGAATAGATTACAAAAAAAAAGGGTTTATAAGTATTTGAAAAGGGAGGAAACGATTAATACAATCAAACATGAATTCATTAAGAATGAGTCATGCCAAACTAAGATAATTTTATTTTTTGGAAGGAGTATTAGACTGCCATCCCAAAGCAATGTTGGAGATATAGTTGAAGACATTTGACAAAATCTCTTATGATGTGCTGTGGACAAGTTGAAAAGAAGAAAATATAATTCAAAGATGTTTGACTGTGCAGACCCACACTTAAAGAGTGAGGATCAATTCATCTTAGAGGAAAGTCACTCATGAAATACCCCATAACTGAACAACTTATTTTCTGAAGAGAAGAATTTGATCCAAGGATCACAGATTTAGAAATTAAGGGTCTTTTAGGATCATCTAGATTAGTGATATCAAACAAATAAAACTGGGGTCACTGAACTGTAGTTTAGAATATATAAGGATCTCTGTTGGTTGCATATCAACTTAAAAAATCAGAAGTTATTAATGTTATCTATATTTTATTGGATTATATTTATTTTGTTAAATAGTTTTAATCATAATCTGATTTGGACAACACTTGAAAGTATTGTGAGCTCCTTGCAGTCTATGACCATATATGCTCAAAACTCTGTTCTAGACCAAGTGCTTCATTTTGTAGATTAGAGTTTTGTCCTTTATCCTATTCTGCTCTCAATTTCCCCCAAATGCCTAAAACCAAAGCAGGGCTAGCATATTTACAAAATTCAAAAGATTTTCCAGACCTGGGAAAGATAGCTGATATGTCAAATGAGAGAATTGAGAGCTAAAAATATTGTTTTTTTCAGAGATGATAGGATGAAGCTAAGAAGAAGCAATTTAACAAGAATGAATATAAAATCTTGCAGCTGGGTTAAAAAAGCATCTGCTGCACAAATACAGGAAAAGGAAATTGTATAGAGAACAGCTCAGATGAAAAACAAAAGCAAAAACATGGAGCTTGAATGGAATACAAGATCAATATGAACTACCAATGTGATGTGCCAGCCAAAAGGTAAAATGATGCCTCATTATTGGAAACATAGTATAGAGAGATGGAGGAAAGCAGGATTGATTCCTCTTTTTACATTTAATCTGAGTAGCACCCAATACACATCTGAGAATCATGTTTTAGATGATACAGTGTCAGGCTATACTTCTTCCAGAAAAAAGTATTCAAGTAATAAGTGATAGAAACTATGTTGTCCAAGGTTTGGACTTAATGATTCCAGCCTAGAAAATGGATTTGGGGGAGAATGTGATAGCTGTTTTAAAATGATTGGAGAATTTACATTTGGAACTGTAGAAGGCAAAACTTGGATGAATGTCAAGAAAATATAGGGAGGTAGATTTTAAATTAATATGAGGTCAAAATTCTTAAATATTATTAGTATTCATAATGTCTCAAATTTAAGTTGTTATTCAGTTATTTATGTCTCACATCTGATTCTTTGTGAATCTATTTGGGGTTTTCTTGGCAAACACATTAGAGTGATTTGCCATTTCCTTCTCCACTTCATTTTACAGATGAGCAAACTGAGTTAAGTGACTTGTCCAGAGTCATACAGCTAATAAATATATGAGGTTGGATATGAACTCATGAAGATTAATCTTCCTGATTTTAGGCTCACCACTTTATCCACTGTACCACTTAGTTATGACTGAGGAAAACTGAATTATTAATGATTTACCCACTGCCATATCTAGTTATTTTTAAAGCAGTTAGTTGAAAGGCAATCTGAGAGATATGTTGGGTACAAATTCCATTTTTGATATTTACTACATGTCCTTGAACAAGTCATTTAGCTTCTCTGAGATCCAATTTCATCATTTATAAAATGGAGGGGACTAGATAATTTCTGAGGTCCCCTCTAATTCTAATCTATGATCTAAGATAACTGTGCTTTCTAGGGAGAGTTTCAAAATCACAGGAGATATTTCATTGAAAGCTAAAAAACTTCTGGTAGTAGATTTTGGAGATTCATAATTTTATTAGGAGTTGCCCAACATGACGACTGAGGTCTCTTCCAGTATTGCCTCCAATTCTGTTATTTTATCCAAAGCTTTTAAAAATCATATACCCTAAGGGCAGCTAAGTGGTGCAGTAGATAAAAACACTTGTCCTGGAATCAGGAGGATGTGAGTTCAAATTCAACTTCAGATACTTGATACTAGCTTTGTGACCTTGGTAAGTCATTTATTCCCATTGCCCTTCCAACACAAAGAGAAAAAGCATCATCTACTATTCATTTCCAACAAAAAAAGTTCTATTTAATTCAACCTTTAGAAGTAAATCTACTAATCTACTAATATCTTAATAATATGACTCATTATTGTATGCAAATAGTCCTCACTTTTCAGTTCTCTGACTTTAGGACTATTCATACACACACACACACACACACACACACACACACACACACACACACACACACACATATATATGAATTGGTTGATACCATGAATAGATGTTATAGTCCTCCCTAAAAAAAGTCATATGAATTCATTAAAACAGAATTTTTATTTTTATTCCAATTTATGTGATTTTATATTTCAATATATGCCTTTTCTAATGAAACAGTAAGTAAAAGAAAAATATACCCTTTGAGAATTAGAAAATATTTTAAAGACTATGTAGCCCAACATTCCATTCAATATTTCTATCTCTTCTATGATTTCACACTAAGTTTTACTACTTCCAGGGAAAGGGAACCTACTCTCTCAGAAGGAAACTAGTGGATTTCATCAAATTGTAAAAGAGACAATGTGATGTAGTACATTTGGAGAAAGAAGATTGGGGTTTGAATCCTTCTTATTGTACTTATGATCCTGGATAAGTCACCTAATCTTAATGCAAATTCCTTATCCATAAAATGAAATCATTGATATAAATTGCTAAGGTCTTTTCTGACTACATTTTCTGATAACTCAGTATAAATACATGAAAATGGATTGCAACTCTTCTTTGACTAGCAGTCTAGTCAATTTAAAAAATTCTATAGATATTAGCTATTATTATTATTATTACAAAGGCATATAGGAATCACAATTTGCAAAATTAGAGGAAATACTCACTTCAGTTAAATTTTACATGTTTTAAAATACTGAAGTATTGATTTCAGTGAAGGCAGTTTGTATAGATTCAGCTACCATATAAAATAAACTGGAGAAGGAAATGGCAAACCACTCCAGTATCTTTGCCAAGAAAACCCCAAATGAGGTCAAGAAGAGTTGGACATGACTAAAACTGACCCAATAGCAAGCATATTAATTTGGTAGGGATTCAAGTGGAGAAAAGATTTATGCTAATGAAACCTGTATTACAATTTTTCCTTTATTTATGATCACAAGGTAGCTCTCAACACTCATCCAGGATGAATGCACTGAACTAAAATGGAAAGTTACATATCACTTAGTGAAGGGAAAACAGTACTTTCCAATCATGCCTTTGATCTCCCAATTTATGGGAATTTTAGATGATAATCCTTTTGCTCAGCCTAAGAAATCAGCTTGAATCCTTTCCATTACTCATTTCATTACCCTGCACACTGATAACTTGGACTTTGGTTGTCACATCTATTTTCTATTAAGAAAAAGATCAACCCTTCTTTGACATCTCTCAAAACTTAGGACTTTAATCTAATGGTGCCTATACCTTTTCCAAAGTAATTATATATTTTTCAAGTAAGCTATGACTTGTAATAGAAACAGCATTCTAATGATGCCTAACTAGCCTGTGTGGAGCAATAAAACCTAGCCCTTTGAGGTATATTATGGTTTTGCCTAGTCATGGCATATTGCCTGTTTGATTTTTTTTTTACAAACTACCATTGCACAATGAGAAGATTAGAGAGTATTTTCCTCATTTAAAAATACAGAAATTTCCAAATTGCTTTGATTGTGTGATGAACAATATTCTTTGTAACTACTGTTCTCTGCTCTAGCATTCATTATTGCTAATTTACCTGAGAGAATTTCATTTACTGTTGATGAATATCTCTCTCTCTCTCTCTCTCTCTCTCTCTCTCTCTCTCTCTCCCTCTACCTCCCTCTGCCTCTGTGTGTCTCTCTGTTTCTGTCTCTCTCTTTGTGTCTCTCATCACTTTATTTTTCTTTGTTCTTTACAGAAACTTCTCTTCTGAAAAAAAAAGAATATAGTTGCAAACAGATTTCATATTTTTTCTTTTTTTTCTTTTTTCACCTGTTGTAAAAGCCAGGATTCAGATTAGACCAATTCCTTATTTGTGTGTTTAATGGACAATTTGTGCATTTAGAGAAGTAAGCTATTAGATTCTTTTCAAGGGATTAGTTCAGATTCTCTGTAGTTGTAATTAAATTAACAGGTCCAGAATTAATGAGCCCAAGAATATATCTGCAAGACATTAGCTTTCCTCAATCTTGAAGAAAAATTCACTGAATTCGCTGGAAAATGTATCCAAACTAGCTGCTATTGGAACAGTTAAGTGGCACCAACCCTGGAGTCGGAAAGACTTGAATTCAAATCTGACCTCAGATACTTGATACTTACTAGCTGTATGAGCTTGGGCAAGCCACTTAACTGCATTGCCCACCAAAACAAAATAAACAATCAAAAAACCCTTATCTGAAGCACCATGAAGTACTCTGTAATATATACACAGCAAGGATTTAATAAGTTAGTTCCTGGTGGCCTTAGCAAGACTTGAGTTTGAATCCTATCCTAGATACTTAAACTAACAGTATAATTCTAGGCAAGTCACTTAACCTTTCTATCTCAGTTTCCTCATCTATAAAATGGGTCTATTAAAAACAGTTCCTTATTTCTTATAAGGATCAAATAAACTAACATGTGTCCAGTGTTTCGCAAACATTAAGGTACTATTTAGATGCTAGCTATTACTACTACCACCACCACCACTACTACTACTACCACCACTACTACTCCAATTTACTGCTACTGCTGCTTGTTGGATGAACAGCTTTAATTTTGAACAAATTGATTGAATAGAAGATTCATGGATCTTTAGAATCTGGAAAGGTCTTTGAGCTGGTAAAACGAAGACTTCAGACTTTTAATGGAAGACTGATAAGGCCAATGCATAATGTATTAAATCATAATAGATATATTCAATGAAATAGGCATGGGAAGCTAAATAAGGGAATTATAGAATAAAAAAATATGTTTACTGAGAGCTACTTTGGCTTAATAGAAAGGACACCAGAATTGTAGTCAGGAAACTGGAGTTTAAATCCTAGTTTCATATTTCTTAGTTGTGTGAACCCATCATTTAATTTTCTTTGTCTTTGCTTATAAAGCAGTTTATAATAGTATTTTTACTTCTTATCTTAGAGGACTAATGTGAGATCATATGTGCTGTTATGATTGAGGTAAATAGTTTAACTTCATCTGGTCTAAGTAAATTATGGTTAAGAATAATCCAATCCTTTTAAAAAAGATTGATTCCTGCTTAACCATTAGAAGGTAGGCCAGAGCAACATCATGTAACAGGAGTTAAATCTTATGAAGCGAATATAGGGTTTGCCCTGACAACTTTTGGGAACATGTGACTCAATTCTGGACTTATGCTTTAATGTGATTTAAAAAAATCTTCTTGATCATTGAGCTGAGTGGGAAGAATCATAGGCTCAAGGGATCTTTAAAAGGAAGTGACCAAATGATTTCAGGACTATATGAACCTTTTCCTAGAAGTATAATAACTTTTCCTATTAGAAAGATAAAATAAGAGCTCTGCTGGGGAGTGGTTACACAATGACTACAAACAATTTTTTGAATAATTGAAAAAAAAGTAGAGGTCTCAGAAAACAGGTAGTGATGATGCCAGTAACAAGAACAAGAGCAAGAATTTATATAGAACTATACGATTTGAAAAATGCTTTACAAAGATGAGTCCTTACTTATGGGAGAGAAGAAATCTTGTAAGCATTGTCCAGTGAAGGTCACTTTAATAAATGTTTTTGCTTAATATTTTTCTTTATTAATAGGAATAGGTCAATCTTTAAAAGGTAGGTGGGTTTGGGAGATATTTTTATTTTTCAGAAATAACTTTGTTTAAAGGAAAAATTATTAATTCATAAAAAAAGAAACAGAATTGAGATTCAAGAAGGCATCTTATAAGTGCATGTGTTGTTTCAGCTGTTGGAACATGTTACTTGAGGACAGATACTTCCTCATTTTTGTCTTTCTATTTCCAATACTTAACATATTGCCTGGCATAGAATTAATATATAAGAATATATTTTCTATATTATATATAATTCTATAATAAATATTATTTATGTAGCTTATATTCATATTATTTATACACTAATAACTAAGCATTATTTATACACAAATAAATTACTGTATGAATAAGTTATTGAGGAAAATATACATACATTTTTATATAACTATCTAGAAATACATAATTGATACTTAATAAATACTTCTGGATGGATTGATTGATAAAGAATCCTTAGCCTCATATAATAGCCTACTTATTTCAAACAATTCAATGTAATAAATTCCAGTACAGTGAACAAATTCCATAGCAGCCCTTGTAGCTCATTTTAATAACAACATGTGTGTATTCATTTGCTTTAAAAGACTGATGATCGTAACATGAGATTTTCTAGTAAAGCCAGTGTACTTAACTGTTTCCACTTAAATCCTGAGATACTTGACCTTTGTTTGAAATAGGCTCTTATTAGTTATGATATACAACATTAGCATTCATTTACATGTGAAGTGTCTCAGTAATTATTCCCCAATGCTTTCATTACAGATGTACTTCTAGAGCACTAAGCAGCACATATTTTTAGACTCATCAAAGTGAATGGTCTAGATTTTCTTTGGTTTGTGTGCCTATTATTTTAAGGATTTGGGAAGTTCAGTTCTCTTTGATAGCCTGGAGGCAAATAGTTATACATACACTCACTATAAAACTATTTTCTAGATTATGAAGAATTTGTCCTTTTTAACTCCATTTACCTGAAGATCTGATTTTCTTCCAAGGGAAGAACTGTTCCCAAGATACAGTTTGATAGCATGACTATTTGTTTCCTAGAATTTCTCTCCTATTCAGAAAAAAGACAGGAATAAGAATACAGTAATGGACTTCCAGATCACATGACCAATAGGATGGAGGAATAGAAACATTCTTTGTTTCTCAACACCTCTCAAACCTCTCCAGGATAAGAATTATCTCCAAGAAATAAAGCAATTTAAGCTGAATTCCTTATCTAAGAAACCAAGAACCCCAATTAGACAACAATCTGATGAAGTGAAAGCAGAAACAGATCTTTCCTAATGCCTATTAAATTAACTTAGCACCTTTTGCCCACCAGCCACCAAATTCTAAAATGGCAATCAAGCAAACCTTCCTATGGAAAACCAAAAAATAGAAGCTTTTTCTGACTGGGACTGGAGCATAACAGAACTGAAACAGAGGAGAGTTGGCCAATAGAGGAAACTGAGGGAACTGGGGTAGGACATAGGTGGGATGCTTCACTAAGTGTGAGGGAATGAGGAATGTTATCCACCTGGGGCCAGTTCTGTTCTCACCAAAGTCACTTGGGGTAGAAACTGAGACTGCGAATTGCACATTATGAGAGGAGGCTGAGACACCTTTGGGCTATAGCTCCAAGGGAAATTACCAATCAAAGGAGGAGTTATAAAGTGAGCAGCATGGGAATATAAGAGAGGAAGAGTCTGAAATGACTAAGTATCTGGAAAAAGAAAAATCAGTTAAAGAGCTTGAGTACAAGCAGATAAATTAATAGGAAAGATATTAAATAACAGAAAGGAATATGACCTCCAAATCAACTAAACAACACCAGACATTTATAAATAAATATCGCAAGACAAAATAAAATGAATCAATACCTGAATTATCTATTATTTTCCACCAGTCAAGTTTCAAAGCAATCCTATAGTTCTTTGTTACTATTTCATAATGGCAATGAGAAAGTAATATAAGCTGGTTGAACCTTTAGTTAGTTCCCTGAGCCAACCAAATCTTGAGGAATGTATAAGTAATTTTTAAAGAAAAAATACCTGATTTTCAAGAGGGTGAGGGGTGGTGGATTAAAATATTGCTCTTTTCATAACTAGTTAAGACATTAAGCCCATTCCTAACAAAAAGAAAGGGAAGGGTGTGTCAGCTGGATCATTTGAAAGGAGAGACTAACCAGTCACTTCACACTTATTGGCTATGTGATCCTGGGCAAGTCCCTTAACACCCATTCCCTCTCAAGAAATTAAAAAAGTCTCAACAACACTCAAGATGGCAGAAGGGGAGTAGAAGAAGAAGCAAACTTGGAAGTTCAACAGTTGTACAGCGGACAGCAAAGGGGATTCAACCAGAATCTGCAGTGCAAAAGCCATTTCTTCACTTTGAGGAAGGCCAAAAAGGAGCCTCCAACCCCTAACCAAATGGAAAAATCCAAAATTATGAAGGCACATCTTTGAGATATATTCATCCTGCCAGAGATGGTAAGCAATATGGTGGGTGTCTATAAGAGTAAATCATTCAATCAGGTAAAATTCAGACTGAGATGATTGGAAACTACCTAGATAAATTCTCTATCACCTACAAGTTGTTCACACATGGTCAGCTAAGAATGAGCCACCAAGTTCTCTTATTTCATCTCTCTCAAGTAACCATTATCCCAGCAATAAAAGCAAGAAGATTTTTTTTGGTTTGGGTTTTTTTTTTAGGTTTTTGCAAGGTAAATGTGGTTTAGTGGCTTGCCCAAGGCCACACAGCTAGGTAATTATATTAAGCGTCTGAGGTCAGATTTGAACTCAGTATTCCTTACTCCAGGGTTGGTGCTCTATGCACTGCGCACCTAGCCACCCCAAGAAGTTTCTTTTAAAACAAAAAGTTTTGGGGCGACTAGGTGGCACAATGGATAAAGCACCAACCCTGAAGTCAGGAGTACTGAGTTCAAATCCGGCCTCAGACGCTTAATATAATTACCTAGCTGTGTGGCCTTGGGCAAGCCACTTAACCACATTTGCCTTGCAAAAACCTAAAAAAGAAAAAAAGTTTCTAGCTTCCTCTGTGGAGAGGAGAGAAATAATGGGCAAAGTATGTAGGCATTTCAAAAAAATTTCATATACTATTATTACTTTCACATTCTTACTTTCCTTATCACAGTTTCATTATATCATGGTTTGACATAAGAAATAAATGGGAATTTGAGGGGAATTCTTCAGAAACCACAGATGGCATATGATGACGAGTAGACAAGACAGAAAAAAAATTAGAAATTCAAAACAGCATGAAATATTTGTATAGTGTTGCATAATCTCAAGATAGTTTATCTTTGGGGCCGCTAGGTGGTGTAGTCGATAAAGCACCAGCCTTGGAGTCAGGAGTACCTGGGTTCAAATCCGGTCTCAGACACTTAATAATTACCTAGCTGTGTGGCCTTGGGCAAGCCATTAAACCCCATTTGCCTTGCAACAATCTAAAGAAAAAAAAAAGATAGTTTATCTTTTAAAACCATTATAATTCAGACCTCTCTGTTTGAAGAGATGGCCGAAAATTTTTATGTGGATTTTCTAGATTACTGCACAACTACACCCCTACCCCATCTTGTGGAAAGGATAATTTCAGGTTCATTGTAACGAATGATTATCTATGAGGATCTTTTTTGATATCTTTTTAACTTGATTCAAATGACTAACGAGAATAAGTGCCATATCATAAGTGTCTCAATTATAATCTTTTGAAAAGATGCAAAGGCTGAAATTGCTCAAAGAGGGAAAAAGAATAAACTATATGATAGCTTTCTGTTCTACTGAGTTTATTGCTGCCAAAGGATAATACATATTATTTGGTGAAATAATAAAAGTTCAGTGATGAATGGACTACAAGACTACCTCTGTTGCTTCTTAGACCTGTGTTTAATTATAAGCACAAATAATAAATCATATACTTTAAAGTTTACAAAATCATGTACTTTAGGGTTTCAAAATATTATTTACAATTCTTCAATATAGGTAATATCAATGTTATTATCACCATTCTATAGATGAAGTAAGAGAAATTCAGAAAGTTGAGATATTTGCTCAAGTTCACATAACTTACTCAAGGTAGGGTCTTGGCTTTGAACCTATTTCAACAAGACTCTTGTTCCAATGCATGTCACTATATTATTTGTGAAAAATCAGATTCACAAAACATTAACAATTAAGGGAAAGTGATAAGATCATAGACTTAGAACTGGAAAGGACCTTATAATTTATATATTCAATCTCTTTATTTTACAGATAAAGAAACTGAGACATATAGAGGTTTAGTGAGTTCCCAAAGTCAGATAAGTAGCAATTAGCAGAATTAAAATATAAACTCAAATCCTCAAATTCTAATCCATTGTTCTGTGCTATTTTCTAACCTAATCTTCTTTCATTTATAACAGAAGGGTCATGACTACCTAATATATGTTAATTCTGAACAATTCCTTTCAAACAGAATATTGTCCAAAGTGACAATAAAAATTGTATTTCAGAGTTCTTGAGAATGCTGACTTTCAAAATTCTGAAATGTTTTTGAACTTTGATTTAGAAGTTTAACTTTTAAAAAAAACAAAAAAAGTTTGAGGATATAGGGGTGAGAACTTATTGAATAAACTAAATAAAAGAAAGATTACTATAAGATTCATGCTAATCAATAATTCCCAATGGACTATTTGAGAATGTAGAAATGAGTTCAATTTGAGAAGATGAAGTGGAATATTTGGTTCTTCCACAGTCAGTACAAGCAAAATTCATGTTAGAGGCAATGCAATTATGAATATATAATTAAATCAAGATAGTCTACACACAAGAAAACACAAATTCTAAAAAAAGTCATAGATTCTTAACCACTAAAAATTACCTTAAAAATGTACAAGAGTATGTCAGCAGTTGTCAATTTATATAACTACTTTTTTTCTAATCTATAAAATACTTAGGAGAATGATCTAAAATTTTTCAATTTTGACTGAAAGATAAACAAGGAAGAGATGAATTTTTCTAGATTTCTTTCATACAACTAAGTGAAAGATATAAGGGGGAAAGACTGTTGTTTCTATTTTATGTTGATTATAAAAAATATATATTCTATTATGTAGAGCTTTCCTCCAGCAAGAAATTTTCTATGCAATATGCATGCTTACTAAAGGTATTCATCATTGTCACAGATGTTCTCCTATATAGACTCCAAATTAATTGGCTCCCTATAGATAGTGAGATCTTCTAGATACTTCTGTTTGTAGGCCATATAATGTTGATTGCAACAGGCCTTAGAGTATTATAGGGAATCATCAGTGAGATCCTTGGTCACTTGAAGGAAATAAAACAACAGTCCATCCAGGAAAAAAAAATAGGAAGTGAAAAAATTCTATTGCCATTACATATAATAGATGGGCAATCTATTGAGTTAGTCAACTAATATTATATATATATATATATATATATATATATATATATATATATATATATATATTGAGTTAGTCAAATAATATATATATATTAGAATTATATAATATATACATATAATTTCTATACCTTGTACAAGCAGCGTAGATGAAAATGAGCTGGGCTTAGAGAAAAACTGATGATATCGAACAAGATTGCATTTGAGGAATTATTTAATACTTTCAATAATCCCAAACTGCTCTTCAACACAGAAGCTTCCACTTTATATAATAACATTGGTCTTCTAGGAAAACTGTTTTTACTGTGAAGCATGGGATATTAATCTTTAAAACATCAAAATATCATTTGACCAAATGAAAAGGCACGCAGAATCTATAAATAGACTATAACATATTCCCAGCGATGACTTGTTAAAGAAACAACAATAAGCAATGTCATCCAGAAAATGTGTGATCAGAAAAAGAAGAATGGGATAATTGTGTAGATTATGGGATAACAGGTCCAAGTTCTTTATTGGTCCAAATAAATATTTTTTTTTGAAAAAAATTAGAGGAAGGTCCCTAGAACATTGAATAGCTTATTGAAGCAAGATTTATAGCTGGATGAGCATACAGAATATAGAGGATTATTAAGACATTAACAAGTATTTTTTATGTGATAACCACAAAGAAAATTTTCATAATACATTGAAGTGACTAAGTAATCAATCAATGGTAGAATACAGAGGCAAGGAGGGACTAGGAGAAGCTGACTAGTTTATTCTCTGGATTTCAATAAGAGCTTAATGATGTATAGTTTGGGTTTTGTTTTTGAAAGGGTTTGCTGGTAGATCCCAGAGGATGGAGAACTAGAGGGAGGTAGGTAACTAGAGAAAGGAGAGGGTTATGTATTCTGTACCTGAAAGAAAGTTAGTGCTCCCCACAGGAATGAAGACAGCAGAAAAATAGCAGTTTTGTTTAGTTAGTTATTCTGCCTCTAGTAGTATTAGAGTCCCAGTGGCAGAATAACCAGGGAATTCTTGGATTAAATCAAGGACCAATAATGAAAAGGAACAACTGTGACCTTAAGTGATATTATGAATCCAGCATTTTTGTGCAAGTATAGGTGATGGGACATGAAGGTCTAACAACCTCTTATGAGAGGTCAAATCTAGGGTGATACTACAGACTGAGTAGACTGTTTAGGTCTCTAGGACATTACTTAAGTTGCTTGACTTCCCAAAAACATTTAAATATTTTCCTTTGATGGAGGGAGGGGAGAGAGAGAGAAATGAGAGGAAGGCCTTGGGTAGTATTACAAATCTGAAGAAATGAAAGATCCTGAGCAACAGAGACTCAAAAGAGAGGGAAGAGGAGGTGCTTCAACTATTTAGGTCATAATTTTTCATATTATTATCAGGTTTCAGGAAATCCATTTTAAAGTCAAAGTCTTCTTAGCCCTAGCTATTCTGCCACTGGAACTCTAATAGTAAATGTGAATTTTTTATAGCTTGCCTATTGTAGAACTCTAGATGTAAAGTCAAGAGAAACAGCATGCTTGGTGGACCCCCTATAAAAGATATATAGGAGAAAGTGGAAAGAATATTCACAATAATGGAAACACAGTTCTATTGAATTTTCAAAGAATGAGCATGAATGTGTTAGGCTGCATTTGAACAGAAAATATGACTTTTCCACATTAGAGTTTGGTTATTTGACAAATGGCTGCACTAGGAGTCAAGAGACATGGGTTTGGTTTCAACTCTCTCACTAATTGTACACCTCTTTAGACCTTAGTTTCCCCCTTTGTAAAATAAGGGTTTTGAACTAGGTGTTTTCTAACATGGATACTTATCTAAATTGAAATTTGGATTCTAACCAGATATTTAAGAAAACTCTTTCCAAATAATACTTATAGAATCACAGAGCCATAAAATAAAAGGGATCTTTAAGGTCAGCTAATTCAATCCATCCCTGAGTCATAATGCCTTCCAAAATTCTCAACAAGTGATCATTCTGCTTTTGCTTCAAGACTTTTAGTGTATGGGAACTCATCACTTCCTAAGAAAATGATTCTAATTGCTAAGATGTTTCCTTACATAAAGTTTAAATTTCTTCTTTTGCAAATTATATTAAAAGTATTCTGCGTTCAATCATATTACTGCCTATTTTAGTTTAGTCTTGCAAACATTTGTTTCTTTACTTGCACAATTTATATATTTACTTGGAAAAAAAGTATCACAGAATGCATGAGTAGCTTTTTCAAGGACCAGACATTTATTGTGAAAAGTTCCTGCTTTGGTGAAAATCTTTCAGCACTTCAGGTTTTCATTTACTATTCCCATTGTGAATCTTACATTTTATCAAGCTGCTAAATACGACATTTCTCCAACCACTCAGAGTTCATTTTTTTTATTAGATGAGTTCTAACAGATTTTAGTCCTGCCATCAGCATTATCTCAAATGTCATGACTCTGATCAGTGCCGCCCTGTGCTTCTTCTATCAATTGCCTTTTGTTAAAATAATAATAAAAAAAAATAGACAAGATTGCTTTCTTGAACTGGATCTCAACTATCTACCTTCCATACCTCACACCCCCATACACTCTTTTTTGGTTCTTCAGCAAGCTATATAAAGCAACAGTACGGTGTTATCTTGGCAAACATGTATTCTTCCTTAGTCATTCTGCAGTTCTCAATCTAGTCAATGTCAGGGTATTTAATATGACCCATTTTTCATAGAGAATAGTAGTCCCATTTACAGCTGGGAGATTGATAGCACACCGTGCTATCAATCCCAAAAGCTCTGATGCGGGCCATGGACCTCTACCAAAAGATTCTTTTCAGTGCTATCAATCTCACCGCTCCCTACTGTCTCTGAGTCTTAAATCAGACTGCTTGATACCTTTCCAGTTTTGTATTCCTGCATCAGCAGTCTGCCTAAGCATAGTCATCACTCACTACCACTGTTAACTGCTCTTGCTACAAACACAGTAACACTTTCCTCATCCTGAGGCCAAATGGGAAATTCCAGCTACTTCTGATCATTTTTGAATTTCCCAGGAGACAAGAAGAAATTATTTGTCAGCTGAATTTTTGAATAATTGGAAATTTTATAGGATTATTTTTTCTAAATAATGGGAATTGTGGATTTAATGGGGAATCAAATATTGAAGTAGAGCATTTAGGTAAGCAAAATTAAAGGGTTTCCTTGCTTAGTTGAGTTTGAATATGTGTATATGTGTTTGTGTTGTATTATAGAATACACTCAGTGGAAATTCTAAAAACATCTTCATTTTTGTTCCTCACTGTTTACTTTGTGTGAAGTAGCTGCTATATGTATACACTGTCCATGTCAACATTATTAGTCACGGATACAAATTCAAAAACTGGAGAAAATGCAAAAAAGTTAATTGAATCACCTGCAATCAATCTCACTATTATCACAAATTAATTACAAATCAATGGGATCAACAATATAGTGAAAAGATTCAGATCAATTCAATAAGCAGGTGTTGAGTGCTGAGTATCTACCATGTATCTACCAAGAATACAATGACAAAAATAAAATGTAATTTAACATCAAAAAGCCAAAGTGACTGGACAGAGAGCCCACTGAGTAGTTATTTTGGAAATATGCACACAGTCTACAGGGATGTAGATGAGATCTAAATTAAAACTTTCTAGCTTTGGAGTCAGATGGTGTTGGGCCCAAAATTAATTCTTTTCTTTACAGTCAGTGTGAATTTAGGCAAGGAAAATTTCTTCCTAGGACCTCAATTTACTCGTTTAAAAGAAGGAAGTTGTATTAGAGAACCTAGAAGGTCCTATCCACATCTAAATATATGATCATAGGCAGTGTGGTGTTGTGGAAAGAGTGATGACCTTAGAGTCTGTAAAAAAAAAACAAAAAACTGGGTTTAACACAGTGGGTAGAGCACCAGCCCTGGAGTCAGGAGTACCTCAGTTCAAATCTGACCTCAGACACTTAATAACTACCTAGCTGTGTGGCCTTGGGCAAGTCACTTAACCCCATTGCCTTGCAAAATACCTAAACAACAACAACAATAACTAGGTTTAAATTCTGCCTCTAATAAGACTAATTACAAGAGCAAATCATTTCTATCAAGGGGGAAATAATGGAATAAGACTACAGCACTTATCTCACAGTGTTGCAATAAAGACCAGTTGAAAGAGCAGTTGTAAAATGCTTTGAAAGCCTTAAATGTTTTATAAAATCAGCTCTTATTATTATCTTTTTGTTCCCCAGGTTTACAGTCTCAGGCAGGCAATTCAGGTTCTTCCATTAATAGCTATATCCATGTACTAGATACTACTACTGAATGGATATATCTTTATATGCAGTAGAATTCTCAGAATCCCCTTCCACCTTTCCTCTCCTTTCATTTGCTCTTTCTTCCTTTTTTTCCTTTTTCTCTTATTTTCAACTAAACCTGACAGCATTAGATAACTGTGTGTTGGCTTATATTGTGGAAACAGAGAAAAAGAATAATCCCTTCTCACAAAGCATTTACATTCTACTGGGATTGGAGATAGAGTAGAATACAGACAGCTAGGTGAGGAAAGAGAAATATAGGGAGCAGAAATATCAAAAGAATAGTCAGAATTGAAGGGAAATTATTTAAGTTTATATTCACCATCCTAACCCTTCCCCTTGGTCCCTGAATTGACTTTTTTTTTGAAACCTGTTACTGGCGTTTTTAATGTTCCATCTCTTGGATCAGGAGTTGCTCAGATACTATGCTTTGAAAGCACAATTCTCCCACTCTATTGCTTTTCTTTAACTGTTCATAATTGTATGATCTAGGAAGGATAACAAGTTTGATGCTGGCAGAAGGAAAGAACAAAAGTTGCTAAGTCCACTTTGCCTTTCCATTCTTGCTAAGAGAAGCTCCCAGACAGTGATTTGCATGAAGTGGTCAGTGGCAGGGTTGGAGCTGAAAGAAATTTTCTCATTCTAATTCAAAGAGAAGGCTGAATTCAAACAGTGGCAGCTGAGGTAGCTGAAAGTAGCTCAAAAGACAGAAAAGGCAGATGGGCTTCTCTACTTGGCTGACCCTTATGAATCGCAAAAGAGCTGAGATAAACCCTGGGCTCTGATCTAAAAAGAGTTTATAAAATCTTCCCTGGCTGAGAAAAAGGCTACAGTTTAGCAGGGAGAAAACAGATGGCAGCAGTAGAGATTCAGCAGGAAATATCTCAGTTCTGCTACCAGTAGACGGCGATATAATAGAATTAATAGTCCAACAGAAGAAACTAATAATATGCAGCAGCAGTAAAAGAAGTTGAGATAAATAAAGATATCATCAGACTAGAAGATGACATCAGAGGCTCAGCAGAGAAGGAAGCAGCAGTATCTGATGCAGAAGGACATTATCCTTAGAGTATAAGTTACCCTGGCAACGTATGTTTCTTTACACACCTTTTCTCACACATGTTGTGGATGGTATATTCACCTTGCACAATGTACCTGTTCCAATGCACTTTCCATTTCCCACTGATAATGTGTTTACCCATGGTAGAATGTAGTCCTTTGTTAATGGGGTAAATTTTCCTTAACATTTCAGTTTTTCTATTTAATCTCCCCCCTACTCCGCAGGAGACCTGAAGTGACTGTTCTGTATAAAGTTTCCCTCAGTATGAAATGATAAAACATCATTCCTGCCGACTGAAGATGGAAAATCTTTAACACCCCTGGAAGTGTCAATATATAGATTTGCAATTCCAACTACACAATAATTTGTTAAAAACTTCATAACTTTCAATCTTTTCAAATAATTTTATTCCTTTTTATTTTCTGTGAATAAAAGACTGATGAGACTTGGACCGAAAGATCTCAACTTTAAAGGGAAGGAGTGTGGTGTAAGGGATTTGGTTTCAGACAACCTGTGTTCAGGTCTGGTTTACTATTAGGAGGATATCATTAGGTAAAGCAATTTCACCTTTCTAAGTTTCATCTTCCTAACCTATAATCTGAGATCAATAATATGTATACTACCCCTAACAGAATAGTTAGGATGAAAGTTAGTTCATGATGAAAACCCTCTGTAAATGTTAAACCAATATATAATAGTAAATTGCTTTGATAATTGCAATAGTCATATATTTCCTTGTATGCAATACAATGGGATAATGGTCCCAAAGAAACATAATAGTACACAACTTAATCCTAAAGAGAATATTTCTTGAATTAATTAAAAATTTGTGCCTGGGAATACTAGTTTCAGTGTTGATTTTTGAGAATCATCCCTTGGTGAATAAAGACATTAGAAAAGTGTTTTGAAACTATTTCATATTCTCAGAGCATATCTTAGGTCAAATTTAAAAGTAGGCAAGTTTACATTGTCTCTTCATCTTTTAAAACTCTGATTTATACTGTCTCCCTCATAAAGTGACCTCTGACAGGCCAGGATTTACTCTTTATCCTATCCTCCCTAGGCCACAACCCATACTCTAAATCTTTTTTTTTTGATTTTTTGATTTATCTTTTATTGATTGATTGATTGATTGATTCCAATTATATGCAAAGATAGTTTTCAACAATCATTTTTTGCAAAGTTTTTGAGTTCCACATTTTTCTTCCTTCCTCCCTTCTCTCTCTCCTTCCCCTGACAGAGAACAATCATATAAGTTTTACACGTTTAACTATGTTAAACATATTTTCATATTAATCATGTTGTTCTAGAACAATCAGAAGAAAAAGGAAAAAGTGAGAGGAAAAACCATAAAACATAAAACAAATTTTAAAAATTGAAAATAGTAATCTTTGGAGTACATTCAGACTCCCTAGTTCCTTCTCTGAATGTGGATAGTATATTCTATCTCAAGTCCTTTAAAATTACCTTTAATTATTATACTGTTGAGATGAGCAAATCCATCATAGTGATTATCTCACAATGTTGCTGTTAATGTGTGCAATGTTCTTTTGGGTCTGCTCACTTCATTCACATCAGTTCGTGCAATTCCTTCCAGGCTTTTCTGAAGTCTGGCAGCTCATGATTTCCTAAGAACAATAGCTTTAATTTCATCTGAGAACTGCCTGTTCATATCCTTTGACCATTTATCAGTTAGGAATAGCTAGTATTCTTATAAATTTGACCCAGTTCTCTCTATATTTTAGAAATGAGTCTTTTATCAGAAACACTAGTTGAAAAAATTGTTTCCCAATTTATTGCATTCCTTCTAATCTTTGTTGCATTGATTTTATTTATGCAAAACCTTTTAAATTTAATGTATTCAAATTTAGCCATTTTGCATTTTATAATGTTCTCTATCTCTTCTTTGGTCATAAACTGCTCCCCTTTCCATAGAGTCAATAGAAAAAAAATATTCCTTATTTTCCTAATTAGTTTATGTATCATCTTTTATATATCCAAATACTGTGCCCTTTTCTACCTTATAGGGTAGAAACACCTATAAGGTGTGAGTTGTTGATCTATTTTTGACATTTTGTTCCTCCATATGAATTTTTTTATCCTTTTTTTCCTAGCTCAGTTTTTGGCAGTTTGATAGGTATGGCACTGAATAAGCAATTTAATTTAGGAAGAATTATCATTTTAAAATTTTTATCAATTGATATTTGTCCAATTATTTAGATCTGATCTTATTTCATGTGAAAAATGTCTTGGAATTGTTTGAGTTTTTTTGTTTAATTTCTGACTTCATCTTGGCAGGTAGACTCCGAAGTATTTTATGTGGTCTACAGTTATTTTGAATGGAATGTCTTTTTCTGTCTCTTGTTACTATGCTTTGTTGGTATCTATAGAAATGCTGATAATATATACATATATATATATATATATATATATATGTATTTACTTTAGATCCTGCAACTTTGCTAAAATGCCATCATATCACCTGCAGAATGACAGCTTTGTTTCCTCATTTCCTATTCCATTTCCTTCAAATTCTTTTTCTTTTTCTATTGCTAAAGCTAACCTTTCTAATATAATATTGAGTATTAGTGGTAATAAGAAGCATCTTACCCCTTATTTTATTGGGAATGCTTCTATGCTTCTAGCATATCCTCATTATATACAATGCTTGCTGATGGTATAAATATATATATATATATATATATATAGAGAGAGAGAGAGAGAGAGAGAGAGAGAGAGAGAGAGAGAGAGATTGCTTATCAATGTATCAATTCCATTTGTTCCTATGTTCTATAGTGTTTTTAATAGGAATGGATGCTATATTTTGTCCAAAGCTTTTTACAGTATCTATTGAAATATGAATTAATATGATTTTTTAAGTTTTATTATTGATATAATCAATTATGCTGATAATTTCCTAATATTGAATCAAGCCTGAATTCCTGGTATAAATCCAATCTGATCATAGTGTATTTGCTAGCAATAATTTGCTCTAATTGCTTTGTTAACACTTTATTTACAATTTTTGCATCAATATTCATTAGGGATATTGGTCTATAATTTTTTTCTCTCCTTTGACTCTTCCTGGGTTAGGTATCAGCAACATATTGGGGTCATAGAAGAAATTCGATAGAACTCCTTCACTTATTTTTTTTTCAAATTGTTTATATAGAATTAGAATTAATTGTACTTTAAATGCTTTGTGGAATTCACTTGTGAATCCATCTGGCCCAGAAGAAGCTTTTTCAATTTCCTCTGCTATTACTCTGGGCAATAGATATATATATATATATATATATATACATATATACACATATACATATATACATATATATATACATAGTAATAGTAAAAATTCATCCATTTCACTTAGATTATCAAATTCATTGGCATATTTGGGCAAAATAACTCTGTATCATTACTTTAATTTCATCCTCATTGGAGGTAAATCATTATTTTGATAATTTTTTGTTACTGGTAATTTGAGTTTCTCCTTTTTTAAATCAAATTAACCAAAGGTTTGTCCATTTATTGGGCTTTTTCATAAAACCAACTCTTAGCTTTATTTATTAGTTCAATACTTTTCTTATTCTCAATTCTATCTATTTCTTCCTTGATTTTCAGAATTTCTAATTTAGTATTTAATTGTGATCTTTAATTTGTTTTTCTAGTTTTTTTAGTTGCATCCCCAATTCATTGATCTCCTATTTCTCTATTTTATTCATGTAAGCATTTAAAATAAAAATTTTCCCTAATAACTGATTTGTTGCAGAAGTTTTGTTATATATTCTTATTACTCCTGTGTTGGATGAAATTATTAATTATTTTGATGATTTGTTGTTTGATCCACTCATTATTTAAAATTAGGTTATTTAGTTTCCAAATAAATTTAGTCTGCCTTTCCATGGTCCATCATACTTGTATTTTTTTTGGCATCAAGATATGAAAAGGATGCATTTAAAATTTCTCTCTGCCTGCATTTGATTGTGAGATTTTTAATATTTCATATATGGTCAACTTTCATGTAAGTACCATGTACCACTGAGAAAAAGATATATATTCCTTTCTATCCCTATTAAATTTTCTCCAGAGATCTATCATGTCTAACTTTTCCAAAATTTCTATTCATCTCCTTAACTTCCTTCTTATTTATTTTTCTAGTTAGATTTATCTAATTCTGAGAGAGGAAGGTTGACATCCTCCACCAAAAAATTTTTGCTGTCATTGTCTTCTTGTAACTCATTCTAAAAGTTTACATACTATACCTTATCCCTTCAATGATATCTAATTTGGTTTTTGCTTTGTTGAGCTTTTTTTCACTTCAGATGAAACACAATATATTCTGTTTCAGTCTTTTACTTTCCTCTGTGTATCTCTCTCTGCTTCAGGCTTCAGTTGTGTTTCTTGTAAACAGTATATTGCAGGATTCTGGTTTTTAATTGACTGTTCCATACGCTTCCATTTTGTAGGAGAATTCACATTCACAGTTGTAATTACTGACTCTTTATTACTCTTCATTCTATCTTCCCTCCATCTGTACTTTTTCTTTCCCCCTTTTCTTTTTCCCTTCCTTTCTTCCCTCCCTTCTATCACTCCCTCTTTCCCTCTCCCACATTCCGCTGCTAAATTCTGAGGGGGAAGATAAATTTCTAACCCCAACTGAGTGCATGTAGTATTCTCTCTTTGAGCCAAATCCAATGAAAGTAAGACTCTGTGTCTTTCTTGACCGTTTCCCCTATTGAGATTTGTGACTTCTTTCTCCTTCTATCCTCTACGTTAAACTAGACAGATAATAAACTAAAGGGTTCTAAGGTAATACTGTTTGATAATTGAGATATTGTATTATTCATTTCAAGCAACATATTCACATTTAGCAGGGACTTTCTGAAAACTTTTATCTCCAAACAAGAGTGCAGAGGGGGTAGATTTCAGGTCTCCTAGTAGATCTAAAGGAAGAAGATTTGACAGGAGAAAAGATGATGCTTTTGGAGGGACCTCAAAAAATATCATTTTCTTCTGTGTTTAGTTCTGACTTCTTCCTGTGGCCTTACCCTTCATTTCTTAATAAGTATGCTCTATATGACCATGAATTCAAGAATAGATTTCAGTGGGTCCCAGAACCTGGAGGGGGAAAAAATCACATTTTTATTTTTACTACTTTATTCTGAGAAGAGAAGACTTTAGAAGAAAAGAGATTTTACTGCCAAATGGGGTCAAGGCAGATAAAAAAAGTCTAAGGAGTCACCCTAGGATATTTTTCCTTTTTAGGTCAAATGTTTAACTAGTATTTTTGAGACAGTTAAAGCAGGAGACTCAGTTACTCTCCTCTTCCATTCTTGATGTAATATGATTTGCCAACCTGCTGAATGATAGGCAAGATAGTCTTTTCTTTGCTGACAGGTTGTATTTTCCTCTGTACAGGTTAAGCCTACCTCAATTCTGGCCCTCAGCTGTCAGGTAGAGTCTCTGCCCATCAACCAAGTAGACAGGATTTTCTCTCATCTGATTGGATAAAAGGATGAGGGCAGCAGCGAATGTTGATTTTTGGTTCAAAGAGAAGAGCTTCTATAGGGTTTATTGTAGTCGACAAAGGTGAAACATGATAAGAGAATGATGAGAGTGAGGACTAATATGAATGCATTCCCTATACATGCTAAATAATCCGAAATTTTCTACTTCCTATTTACTCATATTCAACTACATCCAATGAGTATTAACTATGTTGCTCTGCATAAGACATTTTTGCTAGAGCTGTGGACACAGAGAAAAAGAATAATAACCTCTTCCCACAAAGAATTTACATTCTGCTGGGTCTAGAGATGGAGAAAGTGTACACAGAGAAGTATAATACAAAATTGGGGTTCATTGTAACAAAGTCAGAAATGAAGTAGAGCATTATGAAGAGATGAAGAAGAGGTAAAGACAAAGTACCTTATTGGAATCTGAGCAAAGAACTATTATTTTGGTCAGCAGTGGTGGTGATGGTAAAGGGAGGGATAAGAGTTATTCTTGGTCCTTTAGGGAAATTAAGGATTTTGAAAGGCAGGGATAAGAAGTGAATATATTCTAGCTATGGTATATAATAAAGAGACTAAAATTTGCCTTTGTATATGGATCCTAGCACTTAGCACAGTGATTTCCATCCTGGAGTGCTCAGTTTTTCATAGAATTAAAGAATGTCAGACCAAGAAGCAAACTTGGAAATTAACCAGGATACAGATGAGAAAACTGAAAGTAGAGAAGTAACTTGTCTAAGGTCACACAGATATTTTCTGATAGAAACAGAACTAGAGCCCAGATCATTTGATTGCTTTTTCCCAGATTCCACATGACCAAGTCCAAGTTCCTGAATTTATTGATTGATTGACTGATTAATTGTTCTAGCCACGGAGATATGGGCAAGCATTCAGACCATCTGCTTATTCAATAATACTAAACTTTTGATGTTGGATAAATTCTAATGGAGAAAATAACAACAATATTACATGTATTTAAGATACAGCTTAAATACTTTTCAAACACTAAGATGGCTATTTATCATCTTATTTTACCCTTATCCTATTGCTAAAATTTAATAAGAAGGAAACTGACTCTATTTTATAGATAAAAACAAACAAAAACAGACCTGCAAAAGTTAAGTATACTTGATAAGGTCATAGAGCAAGGGAAATCACAGATCCATAGAACCCATGTATCCTGACTGTTACTCCAGTGAAACATCCAGTTGTCCAAATGCCAGATATGGTTCCTGTCAACCACAAACACTGACAGTCAATAAGGAGTATAGGAGCTATTATAGTACAATCCTGACAAACAAGATTGACTTCATTCATTTCTTTCCTTAGAAAAGGATCTTTTGTTTTTATAAGACATTTATTCCCCAATATAGAAATTTTGCCCTAGCCTCAATCCCAGGATTGAACTCTCCTTTGTAACAAAAACAACTAAGAAAACTAACTAAAACAGTTACTGCTTTCAACACAGAGTGACATTCTGCCCCCATAATTCCTCACCTCTGTACTGAAAGAAGTTAAATTTCATGTTTGTTCCCCAGGACCCAAATTGATTATTTCAAAAAATATAAAATATGTTGCAAATCTGTGTGTCATCTTTGATCAAGGGCCATGCTAATCTTTGCTATATTGTTCACATTTTAGAGTATGTGCTACGATGAATAACAGCTCTCTCCTAGAAAGCCCTGAATAGCAACAAGTTTCACCTCAAAAGGGAAAGAATGTGAATTATAGATATTGTCTCTCTGAGTAGATAGTAAGAAAACCACAATGGTACTTACTGCTTAGCTGGCACTACTCTTCATCCAAAAAACAGCACAATTAGTTTCCTGTAAACTCTAGTATCAGTAGCTATAAACCCTACTTATTAATGCTCAAAATATAATGGATCATATGACATTTCATTGTGTCTCAACCTTTTGGAAAAAAGAAAAGAAAAGAAACCAGCGTACTTTTTAATATAGAGGAGTCTTCCAAATTGCCTGATCTGCATAAGGTAAATTTATTTAGTGAACACATTTATTTCTCTGTCAGAAAAGCAATTATTTCTTTATTCTGACAGGAATCATTATTCATGCAGAAAGAATTGATTGGTCTTTAACTGTCCAGTCTGTGACTATAAAGCAAACTATGATCAAGCAAACTACAATCAAGTCTTTACCATAGGCAGAAATGAGGACATAAACCTCTAAAATACATTTCAATAGGGTTATTATAGGTTAGGAGTTCATATCCTATCAATTCTGTAACTCCTTTGAAGTAAATTACATTTCAGCAATGCTGCTCCTGTTGTTGTTAATCATAGCTACTGTACAGTCAAAAGAGGGGGGGGGAACACTTCACATTTCCATTTAAGTCTATCTAAATTCTTGGGCTGCACAAAAATTGTTCAATTAGCCTCCCTATTGAAGGGAAATCATGGAAGCAAGTTAATTACTTACCTTGATGATACTTTATTTCTGAAGCCAAAACATTAACATATGCAACAACAATTTAAAAAGGAATCATAAATTGTATAAATAAGTCTAGGCTTCCTATTTATGGTCAATGAAACAAAGTCCATCTTTAACAACTGTTGAGGTCACACAAAAATGGAAACAAACCTTAGGGAAGTAAGAAAAGGAAAAGTTCTTATAATATTTGATTAATATCACTAAATAAGATGTGGCAACAAATTTTAAATGTAGTCTTTTTTTTGCTCACCAATTGACGAGTCATAAGAAAGAATTGGTCTGCCTCTGTTTTCAGTGGTCTTTCCATCTTATTGATGTTCACATAGTGACTATGAAAATTGAGATATTTTCATATGAGTGAGAAATGCTTAGAAGCTTCATTGCTCTCTTTTCTGAAAGGTGTTGAGTCATGTTTAGGTTAACAAGATAAGGGTTATGATGTTCTCTTTTCTATGAATGCATTCAGTGGAATGAAAAGACACCTTCCACAGAATGAATCACTTAACATCAGAATTAGAAAGGGCCTACTCCAAAAAAATTTCCCACTACTACATACTAGATAAATAATCATCTAACCTTTATTCGAAGATCTCCAGGGAAAGGGAATATACCACCTACCAAGGTATTATATTTCACTTTGGGATAGTTCTAATTATTAGGACATTTATACTTTATATAAAATTAAATTTGTCTCTTTACAACTTCAGCCCACCGACCCTACTTTTCTGCTCTTTAAGGCCAAGCAGATCAAGATTAAGCACCCCCTGCAAGCAATAGTCCTTCAAATAACTGAAAAGAGGAATCTTGTCTTTCTTGAGTCTTATCTAATTTCAACCTCTCTAATTCCTTTAACCTATTTTCATATGACATAATCCCTAGGAAAAGAAGAGGGATGACTTTTAACATCCAGTAGAAAAAACTTGCAAGGAATTTGAATCCAAGCATCTGAATTGTGTCCAAGGACCTCTGAGTTTGGACTGCAGCTAAAGAGGTTTTAAGGACTCTCAGGTCTAGATGAAGCAGTATATTTGGTTATTTAAAAATGTGTTTTTTATGTTTTATGTTTATCAGTAAAGACCCTATGTTGTTGAACTATGGTTAAGAAATTGGAACCATTATGCCAAATTCACATAATTTGAATTCATAGAAATTCATAGAAGGTGATTCCACTGCCTTTCTTTTCACCTTTTTCTTAAAATTCTACAATCTGGATGCTGACATCATAATGCCACCAAAACTGCTTTCTCTTAAATGATTTCATCATTGCCAAATCTAATATCCTTTTTTTTCAGTCTTTATCCTTCTTGACCTCTTTGTGGTCTTTGACACTGTTGATCGTCTTTATCCTGATACTGATATCCTGATACTTCTGTCTTGATTTTGGTGAAACTACTTTCTTTTTGTTCTCCTTACTTAACTGAATACTTCTTTATGTGTTTTGCTAGATCTTCATCCAGGTTATTTTCACCAACTAGGGTGTCTATTCTAGACCATCTTCCATTCTAAATTATACTATTATACTTGATGATCTCATCAGCTCCCAAGGTTTTAATTATCATCTTTATGCTGATGATTCTCAAATCTACTTCTCTACAGACCTTCAGGTTCACATCCCCAGCTGATTATTGGACATTTCAAACTGAATATACCACAGACAGCTAAAATTCAGCATATCTAAAACTGAACTCCTTATCTTTTCTCCAAATTCTTCCACCTCCTAAATTTCCTATTACTGTGGATGGTACCTCAATTCTTCTAGTTACTAAGGAATATCTACAAATCCTTAGTCTATCCCACCCCTCCCCATAACTAGATTTTTAGCTGAGTTTTTCCAATTTTACTTTCATAACATCTCTCTTATATGTCCCCTTCTCTCCTCTGACACTACAACTCACTGATGCAGGTCCTCATCACTCAAACCTGGGCCATTGCAGTAGCTTATTGGTTGGTTTGCCTGCCATATGTTTCTTCCCACTCCAGTTAATCCTTCACTCAGTGGTCAAAGTGATCTTCCTAAAATGCAGTTCTGACCAGGTCACCACACCTCTTAATAAAATCCAGTGGTTCCTGAGCACCTCTTACTCCCTTTGTTTGATGTTCAAAGCCTTAGATCTGGACCTTGAATACAAAGGAGACAGGCTTTTTTTCCCACTAAAAACAATCAAATAAGGTAAATTAGTTAAAAGGAAACAATATAAAATATCTGTAAACAATCAAAGAATATGAAAATAATAACTTAATGATCAGTGTTGGGGAAGTTTCCAGATAACACATATGGATTGCTTTAGATGTATGAGAATTTCTTGCATCTTTGAATCTGAGTTTCTGGTCAGCATCAATAACCAAGGTCCTTGGTTATGTGCCTCTAAGAAGCAGGTAGAGGTGATTCAGCTTCCTAGCCTTGCAGGGCTAGGTGAAAACAATACCATTAGGTTTTCTCCCCATTACCACAACAAAATAAACTTTTCTCACAAGATGGAATTTGAACTAGACCCATAATTGAATAAAAAGGGGACTGACTCCAGAACTGAATTACAAGATAGATTCAGTGATGTTTATTCAGTTTCCACAATTAGTCACTTGCTGGTATATGCCTCTCATTTCCCTCAGGAACCAAAAAAGTATTTGTAATTTTAGTCTATATTAATAATAGATATAATGTCCAGAGCTAAGGAGAAGATAGTCCTTTAGAATTTTCCTGACTATACCACATTTCCAATATTATATATAACTCTCAGTACCAAATTATAGAGACAATATTGGCAAGTTGAATTTTGTTGAAAGGAGAGTAATCAGAACAGAAAGGGACAGAAAACATAATATAACAAATGAAGAATTTATAGATATTTAAGCTGCACAAGAGAATACTAGGAAGGTAAGAGAAAGAGCACTAGATCTAATGACAGGAGAAACCTAGCTTAAGTCTCTCTTAACTGAAATGTGCTATTTTTATGAAGGTAGGTAAATCACTCAGCTTTTCTGAACCTCAGTTTTCTCATCTATGAAATAGGATGACTAATGTCTCCTATGATCTTAAGAAATCATGTTTAGAACCGAAAGAGATCTTAAATATCATCTAGATCAAACACATCTAGTTAATGGTAAAATAAAGATTTAAAACTAAATATCTCTTTCTTCAGATGCAATATCTTTTCCATTAAACCATGAAATTGTTATGAAGAGAAAATAAGATAACATATTAAGATACTTTGTAAACTCTAAAATGCAATATTCATATGCATGTATATCAGCTATTTTATGATAGTTGAAATAGGCAAATATTTGATGGATTGTAACATGAAAAAGAATCTACATTTGTGCTTCTTAGCATGAAAGGCAGAACTTGGACCAATGGATGGAACTTAAAAAAGGTTCAAACTTTCATATAGCATAATTATAAATTTACTAATACCTAAAGTTATCACAAAGTAGAATGCACTTTTTCAGAGTGGCTATTTCCCTATCACTGCAGGTCTTTCAAAAAATCCTAGATGACAAAT
This sequence comes from Macrotis lagotis, assembly GCF_037893015.1. Taxonomy (NCBI): domain Eukaryota; kingdom Metazoa; phylum Chordata; class Mammalia; order Peramelemorphia; family Peramelidae; genus Macrotis; species Macrotis lagotis. The sequence continues at coordinate 625,788,614 of NC_133658.1, forward strand.
TCTTGTGCATCTTATAGTATACTTTGATTGTTGGGCTTGTTCTCCTCCAACTCTGTCTATAATTCTATAAAATCATCTTCTGAATAATTAAGTTTTGTCAAACTCTTTATAAGAGTTGCCTATAAGGATTCATTTATTGATAGAATTATCATGCTTTATCCGAACTTGACTTTCCTCTTGAAGGAATAAAGAAGTGGATAATCCATAAAGGAGACAATCAGTCTATGAATAATCTAAAGATGGCTATATATGGTCTCTGTGTATGAAGAATTGGTAAGAGAAGAAAGCAGTTTGCTCAATTTCTTGCTTTTTTTGCTCATGTTGTAGGCTAGTGCTCATGTTGTGCTAGAGGTCAGTACAATTTAGTAATAGAAAGACCTTGGTTCAAATGCTGCCCCATTCATTTACTATATCTGTGACTCTGGGCAAATGACTACACTTTTCTAATTCCCATCTCTAAGATGGGTAGGCTCAAAACTGGTAAGGTTCCTTTTAGCTCTAAAATACAATTTTATGTTTATTAGTAATTCCTACACAATGTGATCAAGCATAAGAAATTGTTATATAAAGGATACTCAGTCTTTTTTCATAGTCTAAGATAGTGTTACTAAGAGCCTTTTAAAGTTGAGATTATGATACTAATCTATGTAAATCAATGCTTTTCTCATGTTAGTCCTCTACTTGAGGATACATTGCTCCTGATTACCAACTCCACAGTCTGAATTCTAAAATATAGTGTTTAGTCTTCACTTCCATTATTTAATCCTACTCTTTGTACTGAACCTTATTTCCTACTAATTTCCAATTCTTTCTCTGTTTCACTCAAAAAACACTAATTAATATCTCCCTACAAAATCTACTCATTCTCACTTTATAATTTTGCTTATACTTCTCTCCCTACCTGGGAAAGCCTCTTCTATTTTCTCTGCCTAGTTAAATTTTAATCATTCTTCAAGACTGAGCTCAGGTACCCTAGGGATTTTTCCATTCTTTAAACTTTACTGTTACTCAGAATTTGTAGCATATCATTTAACAATTGATTATATACTCTTTTTTATAGATTGTTAGTTGCTTTGGGTGATTAGTTTTGAGGGCCAAGAAAATGTCTTCCATTTCTCATGGAACTCTCACATAATCTAAATCATAGCAGGTGATCAGTGCCTGCTCCTATTATATTTGTATACTTAGTACCTAACACAGTATATTGAGTGATTAATAAATATTTGTTGAATTGAATTTTTTCAATAGTTTGTGACTGACTTGGAAGCAAACTTGTATAATACATCCAGATGGGTTGTACTATGCTGTACACTAAACCTCTATTCATGCAGATTGGATATGCAAATCAAATAATAATTGCAGTCAAGACCATTGGCTGCCTGACTGGCTGTGATACAGAAAATAGTTCAGGTTAACATCCTTTGAAAGCCACTGAGGGCTGTTATTAATGAAATGTGATGTTTTCAGGTGAGTGTCACCTGATATATGTCCTATATTCCCCTACGTCCCTTATACACCTGCATACTAATTTTGAGATTCCCCTCTGACATAGGGGAAAAGGAGCCAAATTCTTCAGTAGATGCTTTGAAAATCAACACACCATCTACAGTCACTGGCAATCTGCTCTGTCAACAATATTAATCATCAAAACCATGACTATGATTCAAAGGACTAAAAGTTACAAAGGAAAGATTAAAAAAAAGGAATTTCCTGAATCACCAATAGAAGTAGAAGGGGAAAAGGATGGAAGAGAAGCCCCAAGTAATAGAATTAGAGAGTGAAAGGATGTTGAATTGAGGTACCTTACAAGTCTGAGTTTCCAAAAGTTTCTGTGGTCACCAGAAATTCTTAGGAAACTATTTAAACATAAGGGATATATGCAAACCAAACATGCGGAGAAGACAGATGGGACACAAGTTAGGAAGAAAACTCTAGGTCTGTACCCAAAAGAAGCTGCTTAAATAGGACAAGAAAAAGATAAAGGACAAGAAAGAAGGGAGAAAATTGTAAAGTGTTCACAATCACATAAAAAAAATTTCCAAATCACTAATAAGAGGAAATATAAATCAAAAAAAAAAATCCTAGTTTCACTTCAAATCCAGCATTTAAGTGAAAAGAATGATACTCCAAAAAAAAAATCAAAAGTTAATGCAGCAGAATTTATAAAGATCAAGTATGGGATCTTTATAAGGAGGGGTTATGAGGAGGGGATATGAGAATATATATCTTTATGGATGTGAGAGTTCTATACATGTTATACATTATACATTTTTTCAGATTTTTCAATGTTTTAATGAGTTGTGGTGATTTTTATTTCCTCTCCAAAAATAAATTCTGTGTTATTTGATATGGATCTTTAGAATGGGAAAGGAGAAGAATATTTGGGATAATTATGATGCTGTACAAAAATTTATTTTATACAAAAGAAAGGGCAAATGAAAAGTGAAAGGGACAAAGAAGATTCCCTTCTAGATGAGGAAGATATTTTAGAGGCTACTCACTTAAGGTGGAGACACAGATTTTAGAACTTCCCCTCCCAAGTCATTATGATTCCACTTTTTACTTTAGCAACTGCAGTACAATTCATTGTTGTCTTCTATGTCTAGAAAATTATTCTTAGACACATACACACACACACGTGCATATATATATATATATATATATATATATATATATATATATATATATATATATATATTTGACACAATTACTTGCATTTCCAAGATTATCTACACACTCTGTTAAAGTACCAGTGGAGCTGATGATAACTGCTGACCAAAGCTATGATGGCACTATTAGTGTTTTTAAAGAGAAGTCATGAGAGAAGATAAATAGTTTAAGGCTGTAAAGTAGTAGCATGGAGTGATGGAGAAGAAAGATGTTAACAATGAATAAGATTTATCTGGCAATTTAAGGTTTCTAAAGTTCTTTAAAGAAATTATCTCATTTGATCTTCACATCAATACTGTGAAGTAGATGTATAATCTCTATTTGACGGATGTAGAGACTGAGGCTGGAAGAAGCTAAATGATTTAACCAGTGAATGTGCTAAGTACTTATGGTCACATAGTTATGAAAGATTTAAAATCAAATTTTCCAGACTCCAAGTTCAGTACTCTATTAATTGTCCATCAGAATTTTCTTTCCATTTTTGAAGCATTTGATTTCCAAAAAGCTTTTGGGGACTCTAGGCTACTCATGACGTATGTCAAAGATCTAGTCCTCTGCTGAGTAATGAAGATATAGTAATGCAAATGCATTGCATTCCAAAGAAAGGAAAGATACTTCTTCCCTTAGGAGTTTCCTCTGAGCTTAGAGAAGCCACTTGGACTCTAAAATATGACTGAGTTTTCCCAATCCAACAAATAAAGTACTTATGCTTTGAGTAATGATTAGTGCTTAGTACAGTCAACAAAAATGTCTAAGAATGAACATATAATGAAGGGGAGGTGACAAAATGACAAATTATCCAGAAATCAAATCATCTCAGAAATTGATCTCTATTCCTTCCCTCTTTTGCCAAGTCAAAATTACCTTCTTGGTTTACATTAGTAATTGCCAACTTAGGACTTATTTGATGACTGGAAGGAGGGAAAATAAGATATTGGGACAGCATCATGAAAACTACTTGTTTTTTTTATTTAGCAAATAAGTATGTGCAAACCATTGTACAGACACTATTAGGATAGAAGGATTAATGACATGGACCCTCTTCTTCAGGAATGTGTAATCTAGAGAGAATCATAGTTTTAAAATTTGAAAGGACCTTAAAAGATATCCAGTCTTGCATTTGATTTGGAATCTAAGAATTTGGGTTCAGTTCCCTTCTTTATTATTGATGATCTATGTGATCTTGGACAAGTCAGTTTGTAGGATTTGAAGTGAAACCTCACTTTGTTGATTTGCATTTCTCCTATTATTGTGATTTGAAGTATTTAAAGGTTCCCTTCTTCCTTCTTGTCCTTTCCTCTTTCCTTATCCTTCTTTCTACTTAAGCAGCCTATCTTGGGTACAGACCTAGGGATCTGTTCTTAGCTCCCACCTATCTTCCATAAGGAGTCTTCAGTCTTACATACCTTATTTGCACACATCCCGTATATGTGAATAGCTTCCTAAGTTTTCCTGGTGAACATAGGAATTCTTTTAAGGTTCCTCAGTTTAACTTCCTTTCACTCTCTGCTGCTATGCTTGGGGCTTCCCTTCCACCCTTTCTTCCTTTCACTTTTATAGGTGACTCCCTGAAAACTCTTTTCTTACCTTTCCTTTGTATGTGGGCCTCCATTTCTTCATCTGCAAAATGAAGGGGCTGGAATACTTGAAAAATATTTGCTAATCTACCATTATCCACAGGGCCAGTACTGGGGATACAAGGACAAAAAAGGTCCTTGGATTTGAGCTTGTATTGTGTTGGGAAGTAAAATGTTCACAATACTCGGTTTTAAAAAAGATAAATTGAATAAGGAAAGAACAATAACATCTCAGGGAACCAAGAAAGTTCCAAAATGAGGAGGAAAAATGGAAAATAAAGATTATGGAAGAGAATAAGGACAGAAATGCATTCTGAACCTGAGGGATAGTTTGTATGAAATAAGATAGAGAATGTTTAGCATGGAAAATATTTAGAACTTGAATGCAGGAAGGAGAATAACTTGAGAATAACTATGTAAATAAACTGTGGCTTTCTTTAAATACAAGATTGAATAGTTTCCATTTTACTTTGTGGGCCATTGGGAGCTAGTGAAGCCTTTTCAGTCAGAGAGTAACATAATCAGACCTGTACTTCAGGAAGAATATTTTTGGTTGTTACATTGAGAATAGATAGAAGAAAAAGATGACTCTGGGAAAAAATTAGGAGACAATTCTTAAAGGTGATAAAGATCTGAATTAGGATGATAGTTTTGTAATTGGAAAGACAAGAAAGGATTCAAAAGTCACTATGGAGATCGACTTGACAAAAATTTAGAACTGCTTAAATATAAAAAGAGGTGGGCAGTCAAGAATGACACAGATTCTAAACCTGTAAAAGTAGAATATTAATTGTAACTGAAATAAGGAACTTGAGAGGAGAGGTAAGGTCAGGGTGAAAGATGACAAGTTTTTTGTTTTGTTTTCTTTCATTTTGCTTTTATATATATATTGAGTTTGAGATGCCAGTGGAACACACAAGTGGATAACTCAGCAGGCAGTCAAGACATCAAGATTAAATTCTTGAAAAAGATTAGGGTTAGATATATAGATATGGCAATCATTTTTACATATAGCATAAATGATTTGTGTGAACTACTAGAATCATAAAGGAAGAGAGTCAAAACTGTATAGAACACCCATCTTTAGGAGGTAGGAAACTGGAAAGGACAAAAAGTTCTAGAAAGCTCAAGAAAGATGAAGACAAAGAAAAATACATTGGGTTTAACAGTTAAGAAATCATTAGTAGGAGTAGCTAGGTGGTGTCATGCCTCAGAAATTTAATAATTACCTATTTGTGTGATCTTGGGCAATTCACTTAACCCCACTGCCTTATAAAACAAAACAAAACAAAATCATTAATAACCTTGGAGTAAAAAGTTTCAGTAAAATGTTAGAGTCAGAAGTTAAAATGTATGGTCTAGAAATGGAGTAAACTTCCCTGGGTCAAAGATGAATATTTCTATAACCCCAGTGTGAAAGAGAAGAAAGAAATTGGTTAATAACATGAGTATATAACACTATCAAGAGAAGTATTTTTAAAAGATTCAGGACTTCTTAGTATGTGTATTTCTTTACTCTTTTTTTACATCTCCAGGGTTTAGCACAGAATTTGGCAAATTATAAGTACCAAACTCTTTATTACCCTATTTGGGATTTTCTTGGCAATGATACAGGAGTGATTTTGCCATTTCCATCTCTATCTTGTTTTATAGCTTAGGAAACTGAGGGAATAGGGTTAAGTGGCTTCCCCAGGGTCCAACAGCTAGTGTCTAAGTAAGTACGTACATATATGCATACAAATATAGGTATACATATAATTATATATATATATATATATAATATATAAAAATAAATGTGTAGATGTCAACTCAAATAGATAGATAGATAGATAGATAGATAGATAGATAGATAGATAGATAGATAGATATCCTAGATAGATAGACAGATGGATGATGGATGGATGTATAGACAGATTGAGAGATAATCTCAATTACCCTGGTTGAGGGGACATCTCTCTCTCTCTCTCTCTCTCTCTCTCTCTCTCTCTCTCTCTCTCTCTCTCTCTCTCCATATATATATATATATATATATATATATATATATATATAATCTTTATATCTACGAATCTTATTTTTTTATCCACCTATCTAGGCAAAAGGGTTGGACTTGTCCAGGTTCAAATACCCCAGTCTCTCTGTACATTGAACTCCTTTGTAGTCGATATATATATTAACAATTCAATTCATTTACCCACAGATGATATGAGTGTGTGTAAAAGAGAGAAAGAGAGTCATAAGTTAATAGCATTTATTAGGAATTTACTATTTGCCAAATATTCTGTTAAAAACTGGGAATACAAGGTGAGTGTTGTTCCCTGTTATTTAAGTGAGTTCCATGACAGAAGAGAGATGACTTGGGGCTTCATATATTATCACAAGAAAGATCTAGAATGAGTAATATGGGTGAAGCAAACTCTTAGTGAGAAGAGTTTATAAGGTAATAGAAGATAGAAGGATAGTCTTTAAAATACAAAAGAAAAAAAAGTCAAATAATCATCTAGGCTCAGTGGATATGGGGAAGGAAGAAGTTTGAGGAAACCTACCTTTAGAGAATGCTCAGAAACATGTTATTTTTTAAAGAGAACCAAATGTCTAAGTGTTTCAGATGATCCAAAAAAAATGTGAGCCAAAGAGATTTAAGATGACAATATTTGTTAATATTTGTTAACAATCTAATAGTGATTCAGAGGATACAATGGACTAGGAAAATGAATTGGATTGACAGTGTGGAGGTGTAGTGCTGAATTTATAAGGATTAAGAAAGAGAAGAGATATATAAGAAAGTCTCAGAAGGTGACTCTGATTCCCAGGGTTAGGGGGATTAGGAGATAGAAACTCGTCAATCATAGAATGAGGAAGAATCATTGAGGCACCCACCTCCCCTTTACCCCCCCTCCATATTTATGTATTTATGTATACACATACATACACACATACAATGAACATATATGTATATGCACACATATATTCTCAAATAGAGATAATAGTAAAGATAAAAAATAAGCCACTAAGTCACCAGTTAAAGAGTATTGTCTTTTCACTCAAAAGGCAAGGTTTCTGGGAAAGGGGAATAATGAAGGGGAGGTAGTGGGGAGTTTAAGGAGTATTTATAAATCAGTTTCTAATGATCAGGTGTTCTAAGTAATTTGAATGGACATTTGGTATCCACTCTGCAGCCTCATTCCAAGAGGATGAGACACAAAATACCCAAAGATATCCTACAAATGGAGAAAGCGCTTGTTTCCCAGGAGCCAAAGCCCCAACCCCTAGTAAGACAAACTGCTATTTAGAAACACTAATGGCTGAGTCATTTTTTACTTAATTCCTCAAAAATCTTTACGTTTTAAATTTTAGGACCTCTAAAAGATCTGAATTCCCTTGGTTCAGGGTCTTTAATTTCTCTAGTCTCCTATGGCTTGGGAATTGTAGAGATGTTAAAACTTTCTTGATGCAAGATGATGTTTTCCCCCGATATTTTCCTGAGTTATTGATGTTCTGTTTCCTTTATCTAAGATTGTGCAGTGATATTCTTTTACTTTCTCTTTGATGTAGGAAAACTAATGTTCATAAAAGTAGCTATAGTCATTGCTACACCTTCCTTATTCAACAGCATTATAGTCACCTTTTAGATTCTGAGAGCATGATCTTTTCCATCATTGGGATTACTGATTGCTGTGCTGAGACACTATATCTCCTTGTTGCTATATCCTCACAAATTGTTTGTGGCCCTCTTAGAAATGTTCAAGACTATTAGTGAACCTCTTAGAAGTGTTCAAGAATCCCTGAGAAAGAGTTGGAAATGATCTACTCATTTAAAAAATATTTTATTTTTTCAATTATATGTAAAGGTAGTTTTCAACATTCATTTATTTTCTGTAAGATTTTAAGTTGCACATTCCTCTATCTCCTTCCCTTCCCTCCCCCTCCTCATGATAGCTAGCAATCTGATAAATGGATTCCTTGCTTTACCAATGCATAAATTGAAACCCAGAATAAAGAAATAATTTTCTCAAGTTTCAGAGCTAGGACTTGAAATAAAGTCTCCTGACCCCAGGAGTAATGGTTCTAAAAGTGTGGACAACAGACCTCTGGGGATCCCCACTTTCATAAGATTCATAGGTCCATATTATTTTCATTTTGACTAAAATTCTATGACTTCTTAAAACATTCTTCCCTTTCCCAACTACATACCTGTTTGAGACCAGATTTTCTTCTTATACTTCAACCAAACTAACATATCACAATAGAAGATATGAAAATTCAGCTGACTTCTTTTGAATCAAACATTAAAGAAATTTGAAAAAATATATAAAAGAATTCACTTCTCACTATTTTTGTTTTGAAACGCATGGTTATTTTTCATAAAAATGTTTAAGCTAAATGTAATGGGTTATTACTGATATTTTAAATGAATAAATCAATGTTTCCAAATGCTCAATTGTAATTTCCAGTACATCAATAACAATCACTATAAATCACATAAAAGTTCTTTGGAGAAGGGGTCTTCAATAATTTTAAGAGTGTAATTTTAAAAGTATAAAAAAAGGTCCTGAAATAAAAATATTTGAGAACCACTTTACTGCAGCATGGGTCCTTTCAATAGGAGAGGTAAAATAGTCATTCATATAAACTATTTGATGTGGCCATATGTAAGTGTGCTATAAGCAAAGTTCTATGTAGATAACTGAGACTTGACACTACATGGAAAAATATGTTCTTTATAACTTCTACAAACAATTCACCAGATCAGAGTTCAAATAAGTTAATCTCTATGAAAATTAGTATTATTTCATGTTCTACAATAAGTCTGTTCAATTTTCTTCTCTCTGATGAAGAAAGCCTATGAAAAGTAAATAGCACTGTACACTAACATCCCCAAAGCTGTAATTTGCCACCAATCTAGCAATTCTACTATGGAACACATCCAGCTCATTAAAAGTGGCAAGCAAGCCTGTCTCTAAATTGCATCACCATAATCAAATATTGGCAAAATAAGTTGCTGAGAAATACAGTGCCTGCTTAAAATATTAGCAGTTAATTGTAAAATAGCCAGTTTTCATAAAATGTCATGCATAAGATTATACACTAATAATGCCCAATCTCATTTCCCATAGTTTATATTTCCTTTTTACTTTTTTTTTTACATTTCATTTCCCTAAGGCCTCAATTGCTCCTCAACCCCTGACACTTGAAGACACTGACTTGCCCTTCTCTTTCTTTAGCTAAATTAAGCTAATAGTTGGGAGTTCCCAAGACTACTCTCCTCCATTCTTTATGCTTTTCATCACCATTGCCTATTCATTAGGTGCATTTTTGTCTATACACTTGAACCCATTCTCTCCTGACTCTACTAGGACCTCATTTTCTATCAATTAACTACCCTCTCTCTCATATCTTCATTATTTTCCTCTAAAAGGACTTTCTCTAAGTTGCCCATAAATATGGTCATGATGCTCCTATTTTCAATAATGTCAACTATTACTACCCTGTTAGACAATCATGTAGAACCACACTATCCTTCAGCCCTTTCATCAGATATTTTCTTTACATAGTCTCTATTCTACATCCAAATTATATTAGCTGCCATGCATATTCTGATGTCTATGTTTTCACTCATGTTCTTCCCTGCTTTTATGCCTTCAATTACCTCTCTGTGGGAATTTCTACACACTATTTAAATTTTAACCTAAATGAATGAATGGAAAAAGTATTAATATTTCTGATGTACAAATATTTCCAGTGTACAATATTTAAATGCATTCTCCTTCATAAATCTATTACAATTGGTAATAAATTTCTTTTCTCATGGGTCACATAGAATGACAGAAAATCACATAGAACTTTCTTTGTATTTCTTTCAGATACTTATGCTTTATTTTGTATTATTATGTAGGTATAAGCTGCATTCTCTTTGTCATCTAAATTCAATATTGCTAATTTACCCAGTAGATAAAGCAACTATCTTCTAGGGTCTATATGGTGACATGGGTACTCATTGTTGTACCATTCCAATAATTTGAAAACATTCAAAAATGGTATTAATATATACAATATATATGCAGTATTTGAAGATGAGAATTCTATAGAAGCCATAAGGAAGTTTTCAGAGGATTTGTATCATCATCAAATATTTCACGTGAGGAGAACTCTTGACCAGAATATAAAGCAGCAAATCTGATCTAAAAGTCAGTGTATAAAATATGAGGAAAATAAGCTATAACTTTATATTGGGAGGTTATTTATGAAAGAAAAGAGAAATCATGTTGATTTCTTTTCCATTTTGGTCAGGTTTATTTTTTTATTATTTTTATTTTCTTTTTATGGTTTTTGCAAGGCAGTGGGGTTAAGCGACTTGCCCAAAGTCATACAGCTAGGTAATTATTAAGTGTCTGAAGCCAGACTTGAGCTCAGGTCCTCTTGAATCCAGGGCCAGTGCTTTATCCACTGCATCAACCAGCTGGACCTCAGTTTTATTTTTAAAGGTATTATTTTCTTCATTAAATTTTTCATAATTCTCCAGTATAACTATTATTTATTTTCTCCATTTTTCTTTGTCCTCTCTTCTTTGGTTTTTAAAAAATCTTTTTTGAGCTCTTCCAAGAAGTCTTTTTGTCATTTGAGACCAATTTATAAATCCCATTGAGGTTTCACAAGTAGGCATTTTATTACTGCTTTCTTCTCTTGAAATGATATTTTTATCATCCTCATTATAATGGTAACTATCTGTGGTTAACTTTCATTTAGTTGTGTTTTTGGGGGGTGGGGGCTCATTTTGAAAGTTAAGCTCTCCTCCTGGGACACAGAGATATAGTCCCAAGCTTTTTGTGCTGGATCTGAGGATCTGGTCCCTGGCTTACAGCTTGTCAATGGCAATGCCTATGGTCATTTAGGTGCTCATGGTTTGTTCACTGCATTAGGGTTGCCTGACTCAGTCCTTGTTTCACTAGCTTTCCTGGGCTCAAATTTTGCCTTCCAAGTTGGGATTGAGACCCTCTCTGTTGAACCATTATACTACTGTTATTCTGAGCCAGGTCTTGAGCTATGCTGTGGCTAAGAGCCTCCCTCTGGCTTCCCAGTTTTTTCACCTGCTCTGGGCTGTACTCCCCTTTTATCTACTTGAGACTGACATTTTTTGAAGTTCCTCATGATATTTTGAGTTGAGAACTTGTTTTATTCTATTTTGTGTTTTTTTTTGGTGGATTCTGTCACTTTAGGGTCTATTTAAAGGCTACATCAGGAAGAGCTCCAGGAACTTCCTAGCTTCATGCCACCATCTTGGCTCCAGTCAGGAAGCTCTAATAAGTATGCTTATGTAAAACATAATACATTGCAGGGGCAGCTAGGTGATGCAGTGGATAGAGCACTGGTCCTGGAGTCAGGACTACCTGAGTTCAAATCCTGCCTCAGACACTTAATATAATTACCTAGCTGTGTAGCCTTGGGCAAGCCACTTAACCCCATTGCCTTGCAAAAACTAAAACAAAAAAACAACAAAAAAAAAACACCATAATACAGTGGAGCAGTAGATAGATTAGATAGATTTTATGCTTGTAATTAAAAAGACTTTAAATTCAAATGTGACTTAGACTCTGGACAGGTCACTTAACTTTTGTCTGCATCAGGTTCCTTAATTGTTAAATGAAAACAATAATAGCATCTACTTCCAAGAATTCTTGTGAAGGTCTAATGAAATAATATTTTAAAGTGCTCAACCTAGTGCCTGACATGTAGAAGGTCCCTAGTGACTGTTTGCTTGTTTCTTTTTTTCTTTTTTCTTCCTTCCATTTGTAACCAGGTATGGTAAACTAATTTAATTTACTTATCTATTATAAGGGGAAGCAACTTTATGTTTTCTTCAACACCTAGCTCTGTACTTTATATCTAGTAGGGACTTAATAAATGCTTTTTGAATTTAAATGTCCTTTATTTTGAGCAAGAAAAATTTTCCCTCTGCATTAATATTACATGAAATATCAGATTTTATTGTTGGATACACCAACTTTACTCATTAAAAGGATTCAGTGCTGTCTATTATAGGAAACTGTCCAATTTGAATTAGTCATTTCCAAGAGCCTCTCTGGCATAGAATGCAAATGGCTTTGAGTCAAAGGAAAAGTATGCTGAGGTTATTGTCTCTCACTTATCCTGCAGCCTTGAATTTTGTCCTGTATTTTGGCCAATGGAAGCTTATCTTCCTACATAGATATATGCACATACATATAAGCAAATACCACACAAACACACACACACACACACACACACACACACATTATATATATGCAGATAATATGTATTACATGACTTTATGTGTATATATGTATAGGTAAACACACATGAAAGAAATACAAAATAATTCCAATATAGAGGGCAATGAAATACTGGCAGCAGTGGGAGATAACAAATGATCTGAGTTTTGAACCAAGCCAGGAATTCTAATAGACAGAAGTTAGGAGGAAGATTATTCCAGGTGTGGGTGCCAGTGTGTGCAAAAGTATCAAGTAGAGAGGAGTGTCATATTTGGGTAACTGTAAGTAGGGCAATGAAAGGGAGCCTATTGCCCAAATCTGTGTAGGTTAGCCAGTTCTATCACTTGAGAATTCCAGTTAGTTTTTTAAAATTGTTTTTTTTATTCATACAAAGTGCTGTCTAAACATAACTTCTACCCAATGGCCCTAGTTTTCCACTCTGGGTCAATAAAAAACAAATTCAATTTATCTTCAATTTTACAATCATTCAAGTATTTGGAATCATGTTTGTCAATACTCTGTATTATTCTCTTAGGTTTTTTTTCTATGCTAAGTAGCCTGTCAATCACATCTCTTCTGGCATGATTTACTCTCAAAGAAGAGTAAATAACCATGAATGCAATAATCACAACAATTTTTAAGTTGTGTATATTTATTATATGCCTGGAAAACACTTTGATACTAAAAATAGCAATGAATAAATAGATAATATTTTTAAGATTCATCAAATAAGGTAGACTTTCAAGGAAGAATCAAGAATGTGGTATGAAACTAATATGTTCCCAGAGTTTTGCCCTACCAAAGATAAATGAAGCCTCTCTTCTGACATTCAAGCTACAGATCCTATCAAGAAAAAGAGAAGTTTCAAAAAAAGTTTTCAGTGGTAGACATTGTGGAGGAACTTCAGTGAAGTTCTGTCTCTTTGAGGGAAAAGAGGAAGTAAAGCCCAGGAGGTGGTAGAGCAGAAAAGCCAGCTGGAGGCTTTTAGCTGCAGGGTAATCCAGGTCTCAATACCTTGAAAATAGCAGAGGTTCCATCAGCTAGATAGCAAGCCAGCTGTGAGGATCCCAACACCAAACGTATTCTGAACCCCGGGGAAAACCAGGGCAAAAGACAGGACTGGTAGGAAACATACTGTTATTTCAGAACCTGGACATAAAGGAGGAAACAAACCTCTGCAAAGACAAGGCCTGGACTATATAGGTAATATCTTGGCCAATGACAAGCCAGGGATCAGACACCAGGTCCAGCAAAAAAAAAAAAAAAAAAATAAGCTCGGATCTATACTTCCTATTCTCAAGGAGCAGAGCTAAAACAACAAAGTTGAACGAAAAACCTAAAAGAGCACTGACTATAGAAAACTACTTTACAGACAAAGATGTTAACAATGCCATGTCTGAAGGAGAAATCAGTGAAAAATCATCCACAGGGGAAATATTAAAACAGTCTATGAATTAAATTCACATACAAAAGCTCATTGAAGAGCTTAAAAAAGAATTTACAAACTAAAGAAGACAGAGAGAAGAAAAATGAAAAAAAGAAATGAAAGTCATGCAGGAAAATTCTGAAGAATTGACTAGAGAATTCAACACCTTTAAAAAAGGAAACCAAAAGGTAATTGAAGAAAATAAAACTATAAAAATTAGAATTGAACAATTGAAACCAATTAATCTACTAGACTACAAGATTCCATCAAACAAAATAAAAAGGATGAAAAAAATTGAAGAAAATGGAATGTACTTTTTAAGAAAACAAATGACCTGGAAAATAGATCTAGAAGAGATAATCTAAAAATCATCCGACTACCAGAAAACCTAGATCAAAAAAAAAGAACCTGGAAAACATCATGCAGGAAATTATTAGGGAAAACTGCCTAAATCTGCTAGAACAAGAAGACAATATAACCATTGAAAGAATACAAAGCATCCCTCCAGTAAAAGACCCCAGGATAAAATCTCTAAGGGTTGTTTTAGACAACTAACAGTTCTAGAACTCTCAAATAAAGAGAGAGTACTGCAAGCAACAAAAAAGAAAACAATTCAAATACAAAGGAAACACAATCAAACTCACACAGGACCTATTAGCTTCAATACTGAAATACCAGAAGACCTGGAATATCATATATCAGAGGGCAAAGGACCTGGAATTTCAATTCAGAATTTACTACCCTGAAAAATTCAACATTTACTGTCAGGGGGAAAAGATGAATATTCAATGAGATGGAGGACTTTCAGAATTTCCTGACACAAAGACCAGAACTGAACAGAGAATTAATTGCAAAATACATGACTCAAGAATTACATAAAAAGGTAAATGAAAAGGAAAAAGGAAAAAGACCATCAAATTGTATACAACCTAAAAGAGAAGATATAACACTCTTAATTCTTGAGAACTTTACTTCTCTTAGGATAATTAAAGGGTCAAGATAATTATATAATTGAAGAGATTGGACTTAAAGGATAAGGTTACAGTTGGTTCCTGTCTCTCCATTGAAGAGTTTCAAGATGACATTCTCATATTTGAGACAAAAAACCCTGATGAAAAACATGGGTGTTAACTTTAAACTTAATTTTCTCATTATCCTTTGAGAAACTTTAATTCTGGTGGGCTGAAAAAGCTTAGCATTTACTCCAATGAGTGCATCATAAACTGGTAGGTCCTGAATCAGTGTCTCCCATAACTTACAATCATTTGTTAAATTCTCAAGTGAGGCCTCCAGAGCCTCCCAGTACTGAGAGCCCTTTAAGTTTATTGTAGCTAATTACATCAGGGTTTGAGTTAATCCTTACTTCACTTAACAAGTGGTTAAGTACCCCATGTAAAGAGGGTTGGGGGGGGGGGCATACAAATAGTTCAAGAAATGATTTGGCATTGGATGATGCTTTGGCTCATGAGGAGGATTGTGTATCCTAGGAGGGTACTTGAACAGGGGGTGAGGTAAAAAATGATTATTTGATGCAGTTTGAGACAATGCTATTTATCAAGCAACCAAGCAATCAATCTGTGATGATGCTTTGATAACAATATGAACTTATCAAGCAATCAAATAATCAAACTGTGATTGATGTTAAATGATTAATAGTACTTGAGAGATAAGTAATACCAGGAGAAGAGGCACAAAGATTTATAGTTTTAGAGGGAAAGAAGGAAGAGTGTGAACATTGCATAAATTCTATTTAATAGATTTGACCTAGAGAGGGAATAAGATATATTCCCACATGGGTTTCCCAATCTACAAGGAAGGGGGGGGGGAGGTAAGGGGAAAAGGAAAGATAAGGGAAGAAGGGATTAATAAAAGGGAAGGCAAAGGTATAAGTGAAAATAAACTGAAAGTTGAATTATGAAGAAAAGTTAAAGGGGAAATTGAAGAAAATTTTGGTGAAGAGGAATAAGAAGAAAGGAAAGAGAAAAATATAATGGAGAAAGACAGCATGGAAGGAAATACAGAATGAGTAATCTTAACTGGAAATGTGAATGGGATGAGCTGTGCCATAAAACTGAAGTGGATAGAAGAATGGATTAAAAACCAGAATCCTATAATATGTTGTTTACAAGAAACACATTTGAAGCAGAGAGATACACACAGGGAAAGGCAAAAGGATGGCGTCAAATATATTATGTCTCAGATGAAGTAAAATAATTCAGTGGTAACAATCCTAATCTCAGATAAATAAAAGAAAAAATTGATCTCATTAAAACTGATAAGGAAGGAAATTATATCTTCTTAAAAGGCACCATTGGTAAAAAAAACTATTTCATTACAAAACATGTGGGGAAAAAAACTGAGTGAATTACAAGGAAACATTCAGGGTATCAAATTCATTGGCATACAGAAAAACTTTAATAATGAGGGATCTCAACATGCCTCTCTAATGGGAATGTATCTTATTAGATAAATATAACTCCAAAATAAACAAGAAATAAGTTAAGAAGGTGAATGAAATCTTAGAAAACTTATGTATGATAGACCCCTGGAGAAAAATGGAGATAGAAAAGAATATACCTTTTTTTCTTGTCAGTGCATGTAACCTATACCAAAATTGATCATATGCTAGGCCACAAAAACCTTATAATCAAATGCAGAAAGGCATAAATAATAAATATATACTTCTCAGACCATAATGCAATAAAAATTACATGTAATAAAGGGTCATGGAAAGATAAACCAAAAACTAATTGGAAACTAAATAACTTAATCTTAAATAATAGATGGAATCTATCAGTAAATAATAGAAATAATCAATAATTGCATATAAGAAAATTATACTAATGTGACATCATACCAAAATTTATGAAATGCAGTCAAGGCAGTTTTGAGAGGAAACTTTATATCTCTAGATGCCTGTATGAATAAAATAGAAAATAGGAAATCAATGAATTGGACATGCAACTAAAAAAAGCTAGAAAAAAGAACAAATTAAAGATCCCCAATTAAATACCAAATTAGAAATTCTGAAAATCAAGGGAGAGATTAATAAAATTGAAAGCAAAAACCCATTGATCTCATAAATAAAGCTAAGAGTTGGTTTTATGAAAAAGTCAACAAAGTAGACAAGACTTTGGTTAATCTGATTTTAAAAAGAAAGAAAATAACCAAATTATCAGTATCAAAAACAAAAAAGATAAACTAACCACCAGTAAAGATGAAATTAAAGAGATAATTTGTAGTTATTTTGCCAAATTGTATGCCAATGAATTTGATACCCTGAGTGAAATGGATGAATACTTGCAAAAATATAAAATGCCCAGATTAACAAAAGAGGAAATAAATTACTTAACCCCATTTCAGAAAAAAAAAATTGAAGAAACCATCAATAAACTCCCTAAGAAAAAGTTACCAGGTCCAGATGGATTTTCAAGTGAATTATAACAAACATTTAAGGAATAATTAATTTCCATTCTATATAAACTATTTTTAAAAATAGGAGAAAAAGGAGTTCTGCCAAATTCCTTTAATGACACCATAATGGTACTGATACCTAAACCAGGAAGAACCAAAATAGACAAAGAAAAATTATAGATCAATCTTCCTATTGAATATTGATGGTAAAATCTTAAATAAAATTTTGGCAATGAGACTATAGCAAGTTATTACTAGGATAATAGACCATGGTCAGATAGGATTTATACCTGTAGGCAGGGATGGTTCAATATTAGGAAAACACTCAACTTAACTGAACATATCAATAGCACAACCAACAGGAATCATATGATTATCTCAGTAGATGCTGAAAAAGCCTTTGATAAAATACCACATCCATTCCTATTAAAAACATTAGAAAGTTTAGGAATAAATGGAGTTCTCCTTTAAATAATAAATAGTATCTATTTAAACCATTAACAAATATTATATGTAATGGGAATAAACTCAGAGCATTTCCAATAAAATCAGGGGTGAAACAAGGATGCCCATAATCACCAATGCTATTCAATATAGTATGAGAAATACTAACTGTAGCAATTAGAGAAGAAAAAGGAATTGAAGGAATCAGAATTGGCAATGAGGAAACAAAACTTTCACCCTTAGCAGACAATGTGATGGTATACCTAAAGGACCCAAGAAAATCATCTAGAAGAACTCCTTGAAACAATAAACAAATTCAGGAAAGTTGCAGGATATAAAATAAACCCACATACATTATCAGCATTTCTATATATGAACAACAAAGCCCAAGAGCAAGAGATAGAGAAATTCCATTTACAGTAACTATAGACAACATTAAATACTGGGCATCTACCTCCCAAGACAAACCCAGAAATTGTATGAACACAGGTATAAAGTACTTCTCACTCAAATAAAGTCAGATCTAAATAATTGGAAAAAATGTCAATTGGGAAAAAATGTAAATTGCTAATGATTAGGTCAAGGTAATAAAAGGTAATAATGGTAATAAAAATGACAGTTCTACCCAAATTAAGTTATTTATTCAATATCATAATAATCAAACTACCAAATAACTACTTTACTGAACTAGAAAAAAATAGTAACAAAATTCATCTGGAGCTGCAAAAGGTCAAGAATAGCAAGGGAACTGATAAAAAAATTAAAGGAAGATGGCCTAGCTCTACCAGAGCTAAAACTATACTATAAAGCAGCAGTCATCAAACCTGCCTGCAATTGGTTAAGAAATAGAGTAATGAATCAGTGGGTTAGGATAGGTTCAAAAGAAATTGCAGTAAATGACTACAGCAATCTACTGTTTGACAAACCCAAAGATATTAGCTTCTGGGATAAGAACTCACTATTTGACAAAAATTGCTGGGAAAATGGAAAATTGTATGTGGGAAAAACTAGGCATAGACCTATATCTCACATCCTATACCAAAATAAGGTCAAAATAGGTTCAGGA
Source organism: Macrotis lagotis (assembly GCF_037893015.1). Classification (NCBI taxonomy): domain Eukaryota; kingdom Metazoa; phylum Chordata; class Mammalia; order Peramelemorphia; family Peramelidae; genus Macrotis; species Macrotis lagotis. The sequence continues at coordinate 625,807,457 of NC_133658.1, forward strand.
TTTAGACATAAAGGGTGACACCATAGATAAATTAATACACCAATAAATACTCTATCAGATCTATGAAATGAGGACAAATTTATGACCAAACATGAATTAGAGTACATATAAACTGTAAAATGAAGGATTTTGACTGTATTAAATTTTTACACTTATAAAATCAATTCTTCCAAAATTAAAAGAAAAGCAGAAAGCTGGGAAACAATCTTCACAACTAGGAGTTCTGATAAAGAGCTCATTTCTAAAATATGAGAATTGCATCAAATTTATAAGATCACAAGTCATTCCCCAATTGATAAATGGCCAAAGGATATGAATAGACAGTTTCTGAACCATTATTGATTAGAGAAATTCAAATTAAAAGAGTTATGAAGTATTACCTCACATCTATCAGATTGGTTGAGATGAGAAAAGGGGGAAATGATTGATGTTGGAGAGGTTGTGGGAGGATTGGGACATTGAAACATTGCTGGTGGAATTGTGAACTGATCCAACCATTCTGGAGAGCAATATGTAACTGTGCCCAAAGAGCAATGAAACTGTTCATTCCCTTTGACCCATAAATTCCAATTCTAAGTCTATATACAAAGAAAGCATAAAAAATGAGAAAAGTCCCACATGTTCCAAAATCTTCATAGCATCTCTTTGTAATGGCAAAGAAATGGAAATTGAGGGGATGCCCATCAATTGGGGAATGGCTAAACAAGTTATGGTACATGAATATTGTTGTTCTATAAAAAAACCATCATTATGTTGGACTCTAGAGAAGAATGGAATGAGTTACAGGATTTGATGCTGAGTGAGGGGAGCAGAACCAAGAGAAAAATGTACACATTAACAACAGCACTGTGAGATAAATCAGCCTTGATGATAGCAGCTCCTCAGCAGTTCAGAGAGTTAAGATAACTATATTAGACTGGCTAAGTACAATGGTATCCCCATGCAGAGAGATAAAAAGGAAAAAGAAAAAGAAAAAAACAACCCTTTAGAATCTGATTAACACTTGATAAATATTATCTCTTATGTATCTCTTTCCCTTAATCCTAATTTCTTATACCAAAAATGACTAATCTGCAAATATGTTTATCAAAAATATTTATGTACAATGTTAACGTGACTGTTTGCCACTGAGGGAAGGCAGGTAGGAAGAGAGGGTGAAAGGAAATTTTGTAACTTAAAAATATACATGTGCATATGGATGAATGTTAAAAAAATAAAATAGATGAAATTTGGAGGGAAACGACTTATAAAATACTTTTCTTTTTTTTTTTTTAGGTTTTTGCATGGTAAATGGGGTTAAAGTGGCTTGCCCAAGGTCACACAGCTAGGTAATTATTGTCTGAGCCCAGATTTGAACTGAGGTACTCCTGACTCCAGAGCCAGTGCTCTATCCACTGTGCCACCTAGCCACCCCTAAAATACTTTTCTTTAACAAACCTATGAGGACCCCCAAATGGAACACTTCTACCTCGTGTCTTTTCAATTGTTTCATTGGTGCTATGCATATTTTTAGAACAGTGTACCTCAGGTTTAGGGGAGAAATGTTTTATTGCCACTTTGCTTACTATGTTCTTTCTTTAAATGCCTATACATGAATAAATTTTGTCCCTTCACTGACTAGTAAATGTAAAGATGGGGGAGTGCCTGTAAGATGTTATTGAGTAGATATGGACCCACAACATACTTTAAACTTAGGGAAATTCTGACTAAAGGAATTCACATTTGAATTGGGAATGTGATTGCAGATGTTGCAATCAGAACAATATTGAGGCTCAGAAAAAGTTGGCCTGAGGTGAATGTAGACAAGAGAACAGCAAGTAGTAGGGTTTGCTTTTGATATGTTTTGTCTCAGAAGAAAATTGCTCTGAATCTTGGTGATTCACAATAGAATGGGTAGGAGTTTTCTCCTGAAGAATTACTTGAGTCCCTGACTCAAAGGTCCTTTGCTGATGACAGGCTGCATGAGTGTTGTCTTTCAAACACCAGAGAAGAAAAGAGGAACTGAGCTGTCAAGGAGAGTAGATTGTGATCATAGATCAGCAAATACCTGACAAATGGCTCTCTCATAGGATCCTGGAAATTCATATTCAGCATAAATTCTTGTAGAGAATGATCCCAGAAAATATCCTGCATTTGGAGTGTTTACTTCATTCATACTCAGTCCTGATGCCTGTGAGTCTACCCTTAGCTTTGAAAAACCTGGCATTTGAGTCATAGAACCTAGGCAGAATTTGGCAGTAAGATGGCTGGGATATGAAAGCTCAGTGATTATAACTCATTATTACTTTTCTCTAAAGGTTCAGTTAAACAGCATGGTATATGTAGTATCTCATATATGGTAATAGGAGGAGCCTTCAAGTCCAATCCTTGTCATCTGGTGATGTCAAGGTCTTCCCAATCCACCCAAACCCTCTCATTACCTCCTATTTTTTTTAATCTTTGTCTACCTCATCTATCTCCTTCCTATATATCTATACTGATCTTTCTCCTCTTTCCATTGTTAGGATAATTCAATACAGAAATTATAAATACCTCCACAAGTTTCTGGAATAAGGAAACTTCCAAATCCCATCTCTGAATGGAATAGGGATTATTGAGATAGGAGGAAAAGGGCCTAGGGCAGGAGTTTCAGTGTTACTCAGTAATTATACAGGGCTTAGACATTATTATGGAGACATAGGACAGAGAAGGAGCAGTTTCTAAGCAGAGCAGTAGTTTCAGTGTCATAGATTTTGAATTAAAGAGATCAAAATACTTAGTTATTGAGATGGATTGGCCATGATACCCATTTTCCCACTCCAAGATGCTCCACATCCCTTTAAAGGAATTCTACTTCTAAGCTGAATGATAGCAATATTCCTGAGATATCCTATTCCCTTACTTCTTAGTAGCTAGGGAAAAACTCTGATTTCACAGGTTATCTTCATAAGAAGCTGCTCTGATGGAGTGTTTAAAGTATTTATAATGATACATTTTCCCCACCCCATCCACAACCAGTTTCTACCACTCTCCAAGAATATAGGGTAAAAGATCAAAATTTGGCAAATGAGTTTTGTCAAGTACTCTGACTGAAATCAGTGAAATGGATCATTGTTGAAGTGGACAATTTTCCATTTTAATATTTTGCTGAAGTGCTATTGTTGTCTTTACCCCTTCTTAAAGATTTGAAGGTTATCTTGTAAACACATTCTCCATTGTTGCTTTAAAGTCCATCACAGACTGCAAAAACTAGAAAGGATCCCAATGGCCATTCTAACCCTAAAAATAATTTTCTCTATTACATCCAGGATCTGTGGTCATTCTACCTCTCCTTGAAGATCTTGATTGAGGAAAAACAGTCTTTTGTGGCAGTCTATTCCATCTTTTGCATATTTATAACATGAATTTTTCCCTATATCAAGGCTAAATTTGCCTTTTGGGAATCCAAAGCTCCTTGTTTTGCTTTTGGGACCTAGAAAAAATATGTCTAATATCTCTACCTGGTGACAGAACTTCAAATGCTTGACCATTACCTCCCTTCTTTTTGGTAAGTTAAACTTACCACCCACTTAGCACCACCATCAGTTTCTTCATTATTCTATATTGCTGAGCTCATATTCATCTACACCATACTGGAAGCCATCCTTTAAAAGAAGAAATTATCTAAAAGAAGAAATAAAGCTTCATGTTTCAGCTGACTGATGAAATCCACTATACCTACCTAGCTGCCACAAAACACACCATGCCATATGCTCCCAGGATGATGCCTACAAATCCCTCAATGCCAATTTCTATCACATAATATAGAAAAATTAATCACAGACTTTGTAATCAACCTTTTTAATATTAATAAATGACCCTATGACTCCATTCATTAACCCTATCACTTGACACTTCTTGCTGCTGAGTAATCCCCTAAATATGCTATCTTCCTCTTTTAGAATATAAGGTCAACATTTTAGGCATTGTTTTGTTGTATATGTGTGTGTGTGTGTGTGTGTGTGTGTGTGTGTGTGTGTGTGCGCGCGCGCGCATACATATGGGTGTAGATATACATATACAGCTCAGGGTAGAGCACACAGTTGATTTTAATAGATGCTTTTCATTCATTTACTTAATATGCTACTTTTTTCAAAGAATGTCATAAAATTAGACTCACTAATTTTTCTTTACATTTTGAATGAGAAGTTTTTACTTTTAAACAAAAATAGCATCTTTGTGTATATCATCAACCAGAATTATGTAGTCACAAAACAAATTTAACTTCACTCACCTGTAGTATTCAGAAAGTTGTAATCCAATTTGAATAAAAATGGTTGCCCCACAAAATTGAAAGTCTGGTTACATGTCTTTGAAAGAACACTATTTAGCATCAGATGATCTGGATCCAAATCCCAAATGTACTAAGTACTACATATGTTACCATTCACAAGTCATTTGACTCCTTTGAACCTCAGTTTTTTCACGTGTAAAATGACAGGATTGGACAAGAAGATTTCTCAACTGTAACTGCAAGAGAGAGAGAGAGAGAGAGAGAGAGAGAGAGAGAGAGAGAGAGAGAGAGAGAGAGAGAGAGGAGAGGGGGTAGAGGGAGAGATAGGGAGAGGAGAGAGACAGTGAGAAAGAGGGAAGAGAGACAGAGAGAGACAGAGAGAAAGAAAGAGAGAGAATTAAAGAGAAAGAAAGCAAGAAAGGAAAAAAGAGAAAGAAAAGAGAAAGAGAAAGAAAAAGAGAAAAGAAAGAAAAGAAAGAGAAAGAAAGAAAGAGAGAGAGAGAGGAGAGGGGGTAGAGGGAGAGATAGGGAGAGGAGAGAGACAGTGAGAAAGAGGGAAGAGAGACAGAGAGAGAGACAGAAAGAGAGAAAGAAAGAGGGAGAATTAAAGAGAAAGAAAGCAAGACAGAAAGAAAAAGAAAAGAGAGAAAGAAGAAGAGAAAGAGAAAGAGAAAGAAAGAAAGAAAGGAGAGAGAGAGAGAGAGAGAGAGAGAGAGAGAGAGAGAGAGAGAGAGAGAGAAGACTTGCTGCACACAGAAAGTTATACAGACTTGCTGCACACAGAAAGTTATACAGCCTCTTCTAATGGCCCTGGGATATCTTGGTTACATTATGAAATCTGGCTCTTATCAACCTTGTTGCCCTTCAGAAACCCATTGAATTTTAACTCTGAAGGAAAATAATGCTTTTAGAGGAGATTGAAGAGAACAGATAACATTAAACTCAACTAATATATCATGAACTTCTATTACCTAAACAACATGCTTGTATTTTTCTTTAAAATTTACCCCTCATGCAGTTCTTTGTGTTTCTTTAGCTCAGCAGATCACAACACTTTACTGAAGCCAGGGTCATAGGTGGGCATGACACCAGGCACCAGGCATTTAATTATACTCATATCCATAAGATTACTCTGATCAACTGCCTTGAAAATGGATGCCCCTGAAAACAAGGAGAACTGACTGCATGTAGATGAATTTGGTTTTATGTGACCAGTGGAGTCTAACTCAAATAGAAATGATCCTGTTAAACTATACATAAAGATCCCTGTTGACTGCAAATTGACTCAGAAAACCACATGCTCACAATTTTTGTATTGTATTTATACTTATCATGTTAAATATTTTCCATTTATAATTTAATTTAGTGGCTACAATGGAATCATACCCTTGAATCAAGTAACGATACTTTTGATGAAGATTATTTGGCATAGGTACATTCCCATCTTGAAAAGAACAGTTCATTGAGAAACATGCCTTGTTGGTAAGAGCAGTAGCTATATTCTTGATATAAAGGGTAATATTGATCATAACTCATAAAATTTGTTATGAGAATGCCCAGGGACCAAATCAGAGGTTTGCAACTTACTACCTGTGTGACTTGAACAAATCACTGAACCTCAATGGAGCTCTGTTTTGTCATCCATAAAATGAAGGAATTGGACTCAATAATCTTTGAGTTCCCTTACAGCTGTAAATTTTATGTACTCATGAACCTAAATATCCCCAATTGCAAATAAAATGATGACCTAAAGAATAATATTCAAGGCTGGTATTAAAAGGGGGAATTATCAAAAAGAGATCAAAGATAGTGAACAAGTCTTGCATCCTGCTGGCTTCAATAAAACTTATTTTAGAAGTATACAGATTATGCAGGGATTAAAGCATGCCAAAAAATGGACTTCAAACACCAAATATGATGCAGGCTACTATAGATGATGATTTCCATTGATGACAGGTCAAAAAATGAGAGATCCACAAATGGAAATTCATCCATGTATAATTGTTGGCATTATAATTGCTTCAACATATTCACGTGTATATACAGTTAGTTCACTATTAATCCTTTGCATTATCCTGTGTATTTGGCTTGATTGTGTGCTCATGCATTTAAATACCATGGGAATCAAATCTCCACCATAGTATTATATACACTAAGCAACATTTTATAGTGGGGAAAAACACTGCCTCTGCAGGGGAAGGAGTTCAGTTCAAATCCCAATTGCTTCACTCCTTGTGTGAACTTACACAACTTATAAAATTTTGATGAGTCTTAGTTTTATCAATAATAAAAAGAGAAGATTGAACTAGATAGCCTTAGAAATTCTATGAGAATATGACACCCAAGCACAAAATGTCTAGAACACTATTTAAATAGTATCATATTTAAATGTCAAGAAAGAAAAGCTATTTTCATGGACTCATGGAATTTTAGCAAGGAAGGGATACTAAAAGCTAATTATTACTAAGGGATACTAAAAGCTAAACATTCCACCCTATCCAATGGTAGCCTTGTGAACATTTGTGTTGATTATAAATAGTTCTCATTTGCATAATTTTTCAAGATTTCCTGAATACTTTACATACATTATTCTCATTTTATAACGAAATATGTATCAAGGAGTTGATAAGTACTCAAACCTAGGTATTCTAACTCTAATTCAAGCCTTCTATTCCCTTTATCATTGTTGATATATTGTTCAGTCATTTTAGTTGTGTTCACCTCCATGACCTTCTGTGGAATTTTTTGGCAAAGACTCTGGAGTGACCATTCCTTTTCTTGTTCATTTTACAGATATGAAAACACAGGCATATAAGGTTAAAGGATTTGCCCAGGATCACACAGGTAGTAAATGTCTGAGGTATTTGATCTCAGATCTTCCTCACTCCAGGCCAAGTGCTCTATCCATTGTATCACCTAGCTATTACTTTATCAAACATTTCCCCATATGAAATGCAAAGCAAACCTGGAATATAATAAATATAGCAGGTAATTATGTTAAGAGACCAGAATAATTATGCAACATGAATGCCTAATTTCTCATGTCACTTTTTATCCATGTACTTATATTTATAAATTCAAGGTACTTATCAACATGCTAATATTTTAGGGAAAGGGTGAAATTGAACAGGAGGACATTAGAGTATTGTCTCAAAGTTATACTGCTATCCATTTTGACTCCTAATACTTTTTTTGAGGTAATCAGGTGAGATGACTTGCTCAGGGTCACATAGCTAGTAGGTATCTGAGTTCAGATTTTTGAACTCAGGTCCCCCCGAATTCAGGCCTGGTGTTCTATCCACATTGCAACCCAGATATCCCTAATACTTTTGCCTAACAGTTATGAATAAAGTTTTCCTTTTGTTTATTTCCACATTTAACTGTAGTTAGCAGGGTTAAAAGCAGGAAAAATCTAAATGAATGAAGAAAAGTTTAATCCAATGAATGTGAATTTCCTAGGTACCCAAATGGGACTTCAGATCAAGAAAAAATTCAATAAATATTGCTCAAAGCATCCTGAATCCTTCCTGCCATGAGTATTTTGGTACAAGGATAGCATTCATGAATATACATAAATTACTTGTAACAAAGACTGTTCCACACATGTAGTATGAATTGTATTGTTTGAAGACTTGAAGGAAGTTGAATAAACATCTCTGGCCTCTTCTGTTCATTTCCCCCCTCCCCCCACTCCCACCAAGAGAGAGACTAATTTCTATCAGTAGGGGAAGCAGGAAGTTGGAACCAGAGGTCTAGCTACTCTTTCCCTCAAGAGGAGAAGAGAATACTGGAGCATTTGTGTGTGTGTGTGTGTGTGTGTGTGTGTGTGTGTGTGTGTGTGTGTAGATAGATAGATAGACATTTATGCATATGTGTGTACTCCCTTAAATAATATTAATATAGAAGAGGCAATTTTCAGTTAACTTCTGAACTCAACTGAAGGAGAGTGTCCTAGATTTCATCTTAGGGAAAATTCCCCTCTAGGCAATAAGCTGAAGAGAGGCATAAGATGGAGAATGCTAGTTGCTCGCATTCTGGCTTCTTCCCAGAGTTTTTTTTTTCTTTCAGCAAATTGAAGTTGGGTTGGCACTTTCTATCTTCTTTCTCAGAGTTAGAAGCCTAAAAAGTGCAGTCTGAGAAGACAGAGAGATTAGGAAAAAACTAAAGTATCTCTTCCCTCCAGATCTTTACAACTCTGCCTTGCTCCTTATGAAGAGATACTGATTTCCACCAAAATAGTGAGAATCCCATACCAATAGGCCTTGGGATTGGGGCTACATCAAAATAACCCACAAAAAAGGGGGAAAAAATCACAAAGAGCATAAAAAGTTTCTAACACATTCCAAACCATGATTTGCAATAAAAAAAATGACAAAAAAAGCTATCATTAGGAGATGTCCCTGGAAAAGAAGTGAATCAGTGAGTAGAAAACACCAGATCAACAGCCTAAGAATTGTATTAGTACCTGTAAGATACACAATATATTTTATGGATGGAGAAATGATGCCCCCCAAAAGAAATTAATAGCCCAGATAATTTTTAACCTGGTTCTAGATTTAGTCACCTTATATCATGCTATTTCCTTTCCTCTTTCCTCATTTCTGGAACAAGAACACCACTACAACAACCATTCCAGAAAGCTACCATTTTCTTTTTGGTTTGTTTTTTTTTTTGTAAGGCAAATGGGGTTAAGTGGCTTGCCTAAAGCCACACAGCTAGGTAATTATCAAGTGTCTGAGACCAGATTTGAACCCAGGTACTCCTGACTCCAGGGCCAGTGCTTTATCCACTATGCCACCTAGCCACCCCAAGCTACCATTTTCTTAATGATCAAAGGTCTAGATTTTTTAGAAGGGACCTGACCATAATTTTCAATTCCAAGTCTAATCTCAGATTCTCAGATACAATTCTCAGTTCTTTTGATTGCATTGTGTAGAGTGAAGCAGTATATTGTACTAGACTGAGAAAATACTGGATTTAGAATCAGGAAGATCTGGGATTGAATTCTGCCTCATTCACCAACTGGTTATTTAGCCCTGGTCAAGTTATATCACCTATCTGAGTCTCTCATCTGGACTTGATTACCTTCAAGGCTTATTCTACCTCCAATTCTCTGATCCTATGAAACCCTAGGATCCCAAGTGATGGAATGATTTTCATTTTAGTCAGTCAGTCAACAAAAATGCTTACCCTGAATCAGGTACTATGCACTGGTGTAAGTCATTATCACCATCCATCACTGAATAATACATCTCTTATTCATAATGACTCAGCAGCTTCATTCCACCTATGCTTTTGTGTTTTAAATCAACATCAACAAGACTTTCTAAAGTAAACCCTGGGTAGAGTTTAAAATGCTGAATGTGCATGAATTATGCATACCCAGGAACCCCAAACCTCAAGTGTATTGTTAGTAAATCATACTCTGTGAATATAAATCTATTCCACTGCCTTATTTGAGGTGTCTGGGGCTCCTGTCCCACACAACATGAAATCAGCTACTAGAGCAGCTCTGTCAGGGATATTCTTCAGACAGAACCTTAAACTACAGACTTTAGTTTGACTGAGCCCCTCTGCTCAGTAATTCTGAGGAATATTCCAGAATAAGAGTCTAATGACCAGGATGTCAGGCTGAAGATGGGTTTTATTTGACATTTATCCTTGCTGATTTATAAATTCTAGCTTGTTAGGATTTTCGTACTTTTCATTTTTCTTCTTATGTTCCATCTTATAATGACTTCTCCATATAGAATTCCGTCAATAAATGCCATTAAATCAGTAGCACATTGAAATTGGAGCCCCCTAACAAATTTATTGATAAAAAAAAAATCTGTTCTGATCTGTTCTTTTCCTTCAGGAAATTCATTTATCCAGGATAGTTTAGTCCATCAGTCATAGCCCATACAGGAGCTTATCAAGATAACTCTTAAAAACAACAATGGCGATGACAATGATGATGATGATGATGATGATGATGATGATGATGATTAAGAAAATGAAGTAGATAGATGATACAGTCAGACAGATAGATTAATCATGTTTTATTTTTGGAAAGCACTTTATATAAATTATTTCCTTTGATGCTCACAACAATTCCATAAGCAGCAGCCTATTATTAGTTTCATTTTACAGATAAGAAAAGAGAAGTTAAGTGACTTATCTGGGATCAGATAGGTAGTGATAATCTGAGATAAGACTTAAATTCTGCTCTTTTTGTCTCTATGTGTAGGCATTTAGATTAAATGATCCCAAAGTTATCCTTCAATTCTAAATCAAATTGGACCTCCCATAAGTTAGTAAAATCATAGAGAGAGAGCTGGGAAGAAATTTCAAAGGTCATATTGGCATCTTCATTATTTTTATATGTGAAGAAGCTGAAGTCCAGTGAAGCTATTGATTGATTTTTGTCCTTCATTCTCAAAGAATACTATGGCATCAGGTACATGATGCCATGATCAACAAATGAATTGGATTTGAATGAGGAGGTTCTGTATTAGGTTGTTTTCTCCTCTGGGTCCAGTGACCAGATATGAATCTGGAGATGACCCTGGTGCAAGAAAATAAAGGATAAGTGACCTGCCCAATGTTACCCAGTTAGTGAGGCTGGATTTGAACTCAAGATGTATCCTGGTACAATAGAAAAAGCACTGGCTCTAGAGTAAAAAGATCTAAGTTCAAATCCAGAGAAGTTAAGCAATTTGGCTAATGTCATACATTGTAATAGCATGGTAGGGATTTGGACCTAGTCTTAACAGAGAAGCAGCTACCATAACCAGCCATCTCCACCACTAATAGCCAGTTGACCAACTGTCACTAGTAAGAAAACTCAAGAGCTCTGAAAATATCAGAATCTTCAGGATAGCAACCCTTATCTCCAGCCCGATCCCAATAGCCATCATCCTGAGAAGCTACTTTGTACGGCTGCAATCTGGCAATTACATTTATAGTTTGTGTAGACCCTACTTGAGGTAGACTTCAACAACTAAAGATACCAAGGAAAACCTAAACAAGAAATTGTCATTGTCAAATGGATCAATATCTGAAACTGATATGGTCTTATTAAAGGAAATGGCTTTAAAGTTCTTTTCCTTACTATATACATAAGATCATTAGACTTTATAGTTTGACTTGAAAGTGAAACTTTGTATATATATTTTTCTACATATGAGATTGAGAACATCAGGACCTGGTTGTTTTGTTTGTTTTTTATTTGTATCTTCAGTCCTTATTATAGCACATTGCATAGAGGAAATGCCTTAAAAATTCAAATCATTCTATGATTTCTCTCTTATCACACTCAATTTGGATCAATGTACAACATGGAAACAAATCAAAGAGACAGATTGCTTTCCTTGGGGGGGGAGGGAAGTAAGATTGGGGGGTGAAATTGCAAAATTCAAATAAAATCTTTAATAAAAGAAAAAAATGTAAATCATTCATTTAATCATTCATTACATTACATTACATGGTCTTGATTCGCTGTTATTTGACATTTTGAGAGAGATGATCATGACCTGTAATTTCATTGCTTAGGGAATTTCCAGTGAGGAAACTCTCTTTACAGACCAAATCATCAATTTTTCCTTCAATTCAGATATCAAAATCTCAAAAGGACTACAGAGGCCAGTGTCAAGAGGTCAATGTACCAGTCATAATGCCTTCTCAAAAACTGAAGTCCATGGAAGTTAATGAGTTGCCCAGTTTCACCTAGTCTCAGGAGTAGGATCTCAATTCAAATACTCTGACTAAAGAATTCATGCTCCCTAATTTACTATGGTGCCTCACTATCTGAGGACACAGAGGTGGAGTGAATTGCCTAGGGTCAATCACAGAATTAGAGAACTTTAGAACTGGGCAGGATAGAGTAGATATATTTCTAGTGCAACTTCTTCATTTCATAAATGGGGAAACTGAGATGAAGAGAAATTTTGACTTGTCTAAAGCCTAAAATCTCTTATTTTTCATTTTTATCCATTGTATAGAAGACATGTCTTAGTTCCAATTTTCATGACCACCTGTGAGTTTCTAAACAACCAAACACTATTGAGAAGTTTGAGTACTGGCCATTACTTTTCCAAATACTGAAGAGCAAATTATTTCATAACATAATGAAATTTTGGAGTTCAAAATGACCTTAATGGTCTTCTAACTAAATCACCTCTCTAACACCTTCTCTCTATTATGTCCTGAGCAGTTGTTCATCCAATCTCTCCTTGATTGTGTACAGATAGACTGATACTCCAATGTGAAAAGCACACTTATCTATAGAATGAGAGGAACCGAGTTCCAGTTCTATTTCTCATGTTCATAAGTATGTGATCTAAGGAAAGTCAGAGCATCCCTGGGCCTTGATTATTTCATCTAGAGAATGAAGTGACTTCATATCTATACTCATAATTCTATTATTCATCCATCATTTTGAATCATATTTATTTAGGAGTTTGAGATTTTTTGCCACCAAACCTCTATTTCTATTAATGCCAAGAGAATTATAGATTTTGTTTTAGTCATTATGACTAGGCTGCAGGGAAACTGATAGAGCCTCCATAGTTAGAGAAAAATAGCATCACCTAGGCTAAGGAATATTTATTACTTAGTTATCACTTCATCATGAAAATTTATATGAAAATAATTAACCTGTGAGAACCAGGCTTCAGTGATACAAGAAATGGGCCGCCTTTATCCTTATTGTCTATCCTTTTATCTCATTTTAAATAAAAACTCAAAAGAAATAACAAAGGAAAATGTAATTTGAATCTGAGGAGACAAGAGATTTGATAGCCTTACTGGAATGAGTTTTGAGACTCTCTGCAACTTAAATATGGGTCCTTTATAGCAAGGGTTATTAAACTCAACAATCTCCCTGGACTATCTCTTACCCAAGATCGATTCCCTTTCTGATATTTCCCCATGGGCTACAAGAATGATTACAGGAAACCTTGGCTCTGTCACTGTAAAAACCATAGGTTTATTTCATATTTAGTTTGTATAGGAAGCTGCCCCAGGGGAGTGATGAGGCTATGGGAGAACACAGACAATGGAATTTATTTCCTCTAGTTGAACTTGGAGATCATTTTTAAAAGCTTCATGAGATGAGAACAAAATACCAACTTTTCCTCATGAAAAATGATGAGGCTGATGTGACCAAACAGGGCCTTTCTCACTAAGGTCATAATAGAGAAGTTAAAAGGGAAAAATCTTCGAAACTCAAAAAAGAATAATTAAACTTTAGTTTTGTATAGAGGTTTTCATTGTAAGAACTCTAAGCATTTTCCATCTATTCCCTCATTTTATCTTTGCAAAAGAATTGTGATAGATATTTAAAGTGCAATTCTATAGGATCACAGAATTCAAATTGAAAAGGATTTCAGAGGTCATAAAAGTCAACCCTTTCCTACATAAGAAGCCCCACTTAAATATTTTAATATATATTCATATATCAAACAATACATGTAGTCATACCCAATATGTAGTCAGCTATCAAATGATTTGAAGACCTTCAGGGAGAAGAAGCCATTACCTCCCAAAGCATAATACTCTACTTTAATATAGCTCTAACTGTGAAAACAAATATTATTCTTTTACAGATAAGGAAATAGGAATAGAGGCTGACTAATAATAATAATAATAATAATAATAATAATAATAATAATAAACACTCCATTTTGACATGTGGGCCAGTTCACCTACTATCATGTCTAGAAATCACTGCTGCCCTATATCTTTTGTGTGCAAGCGTTTTATCATTCTGTATTCCTGTCCTGCATGCTCTCAGCCTACTTCAGATTTCCAAAGTGGAGTCATTGAGGTTTCATCTTGCCATCCCTTCTCCCCACACATTCTGAATTTTAAAAAAAAAAGTACTCCAGTACACACAACTCATCAATTTTCTATAGTTAGTCAAATAATTATGCTCGTCACACTCATATACTCTGCAGCATTTACTGGCAAATAATATGTGACATCTGTCAAAAGCCATTTTGTGCCATAGTCAACACCTTTATTTATTTATTTAAATTGGGTGCTCAGTGTTAGGTGAATTATGTTTTACTTATATTCATCATAGCGTACAACAACTCCACAGAGTTGGAACACAACAGTATTTAGTGAATTTACTTCATAAGTATCATAGATCAATTGCTAGAAGAGACCTCAGATGCCTTCTTGTCCAGTCACCTCATTTTATAGATGATGAATCTAAGTTCCAGGGAGGGTAAGTGAATTGTGAAAGGTCACACAAATGGCAAGTGTCAGAGGTGGGATTCTTTTGATCCTGCTTCTAAAGATGGCACTTCTCTCTTGAATAAAGTTATTTAAAAGAGAAATACAATCTTGAAAAAATATATCATATCACCCCCATACTCAGTGAACTCTAGCAGCTATCTATTACTTTTGAAATCAAATATAAAATCCTCTTTTTTTGGCATTCAAAGCCCTTCATAACCTGTCCTCACTCCACCTTTCCAATCTTTTAATAGCTTACAGTTCCCTCCAACATATGTATTCTATGAGCCAGTAAAATTGGTTTCTTTGCTGTTCCACAAAGAAGACACTCCAACTCTCAGCTCTGGCTATGGTTTGAAATGATTATAGAAATGAAAAAATTGAATTAAAAAATGAAAAATTATAGATATGAAAAATATTCTAAAGTTTTAATTTTCAGTAAAAAATGGTTGTTACTAATTAATGTATATCATATACATTTATACAAATTACTTAATTAGAATCACATGTTGTAATAATTTCTCAAAACTAACTTAAACCAAATATCTAAACTGTAGTTTCAAGTACATAACAAACTGAATGAGCCCATCATCAATCTAAAGTCCTACTGAAAAGTTTGAAAATGGAGACTCCTACAACTCCAATTGTTAGGATCACCTCCTAAAGCCTGGGCCTTCTGAGCTAAAAGATCACAGTGGGAGTGGGTTTAAGTCAATGTCACAATCTTAAAATAGTTCCTGGAACCTTCTCCATTTATAGACATAATCACCTTTAACAGTGCCATTGGAAACCAAATTTTCCCAATATTGAAATTTACCCACAAGAGTCCAAAGCTCTTATCCTTCAAAATCCAGAAAATTGTCTTTTTTTCTATGAAACTTTCCTAATTATTCCAGCCCAGCAGTATCTCTCCCTTACCAGAGTACCCTATGATAGAAAACACAGAATAAAGACTAACCAGGATACAAATTGTAGATCTGTCACTTATTGACTGTGTGACCTGAGGAAATGACCTCCTTTCCTTAGACTCCAGTTATCCCCACCCAACCCCATTAAGTGAGAACAGTGATTGATATGGTCCTAGAGTTCTAATGTTCTGTGATTCTGCCATACATGGAAAGGAATTTTTCTCTAAGTAACTCTTAAGACTCTTCTCACTTCCAGGTGGTTAGGTAGGGTTGAAGTGGAAGGTGATTCAAATACAATTGTGAACAAACCAACCAAATTGCAACTCATTACAAAGAAGGAACATGATAAGTCAAGAACAGAGTGGAGAAGAGGACTATTAAAATGAGAAGAAGAAAGAAGAAACCCACTGAATAAATGCACATCAAACCAAATACTTGAGGATACTAAGAAATCAAATACATTGCAATAATATCTAATATCTACACAATTCTTACAATCTTGAAAGATAGGTGCCATTATTACCCCCCCCCCCAGTTTATAGATGAGGGAAGACCAAGATTAAATCATTTACTTAAGGTCACACATGTCTGGTATATGCCTGAGGTTAGATTTGATCTCTAGTCTTTTTTGACTTCAGGTTCTGTGACCAAGCCATGGTGCCAACTAAATATCCAAACAGGCATAGATAAAATAATCAGAAAGTACTTATTTAGTGCTTACTATTTTTCACTATTTTTACAAATTAAGTTCTGGGACTGCAAATACAAGTATAAATAAAAATAGTTTGCCTCAATTAGCTTAGATTCAATTGAGTGAAGACAATATATAAAAGGGAGTTGAAAGTGAGTAGTGAAGTGATTTGGTTCAGAGGCATGATAGAAAAAAAATCTCTGAGGATATGAGTCAGCAAGGCAGCCTGGAAAGGAATAAATAGATTCAACCACAGGATATGGTGATAAGAATGTGATGGAAGTTGACATCATTGATATTTATTAACTTAGCATCTTGTCTAACCCCTCATTTCTCAGATATGAAAACAGATCCGGAGAAGATATATTACTTGTTTGAAGTCTTATAGGTAGTAAGTAGCAGAGTTGGGATTTGAACTTCTGATCTTCAATACAACATACTTTTTTTCCAATTATACACACTGATTTTGACTGCTTTTAAGGGAATGTGTCCAAAAGATATATATTGATCAATTACTAAATACATATCAAATACTGAAGGGAATATAAAACTAACATAAAATATAGTTTCTCCTCTGTAGGAGATTACAATCTAATTAAAGAGACATGTAGCAATTAGAAATCTGTGAAACAATGCTAGCTAAGTGCAAATGGATACTTGTTGCTAGATTTAGTAATGCAGTAAATAAGTATTTCTTGAATACTTACTATGTACAGAATTTTGTATACAATGAGTCAAATGAGATAAAAACTTACCTACCTGGTTGCACTAGCTTTCATGGATAAAGTATTCCTATTTTCATCTTCTTAAAAAGAGATTTAGCTAATATAGTTCCTATGACTTCTGAAAAAGAAACACCACAAGTCCAGGCTGTCATTGTTGGATATCTTCAAGATAACCCATAGAATTATTCTTCATCAAGAAAAACAACCAGGGCAGAATAGATAGAACTCAAGTAGAAGGAAAGACTGAAAAAAATCATTATAATAGCCTATGTTTTCATAATACTTTAAGTACAATCCAATGACCTTGGCCTCCTCCTGTCCATCCCACAAACCAAACACTCCATCTCTAGGCTCTGGCATTTTCTCTGGCTGTCCCCAATTCCTGGAATATTTTTTCTTCTCTACTCTTACTACTGACATTCCTGGTTCTTTTAAGTCTCAGCTAAAGTTCTGCCTTCTACCAAAAAAAAACAACTTTTCTATTTCCTCTTAATTTCAGTGTCTTTCCTATGTTGATTATTTTCTATTTATCCTGTATTTAGCTTGCCCTATATATACATATATGTGTGTGTGTGTTTGCATGTTGTCTCCCTCATTAGATTATAAGCTCTTTCACAGCAGAGACTATCTTGTACCCTGAGCAAATTAGCAGTGTAATTTGGCAAATAGTAGGTACTTAATAAATATTGATTGATTGAATATTGTGGTAGAACTACTATGTGTCAGTGTCCCTCCTCTTCCAAGGTGGAATAGAGCAATTTTTACCCCAAAAGGTGACAAACCTGGGGCCTGATTGCTCCAAGGTAGGATTAGGCTCAAATTGAATCTCTCTCTAGTTATAGCTTTCCTGGTAACCTCTGATTGTGCTAAAATGGCAGCCTGATCATTGATGGGCAAAAAAAATGTTTCCACCTCTTGTATATTAGTTCAAGATCATGCATGTCATCCCACCTTTTCCTGCTGAACAGATCAATTTTTAAATGGAGTTGGGGGGGGGGGGCAGTGGCATTGATTGTCATTGTTATTGTTGGAATCTTTTATCTATGTCCAACTCTTCATGAACTTATTTGGGGTTTTCCTGAAAAAGATTCTGAAGTGGTTTGCCATTTCTTCTCCAGCTCATTTTACAGAAAAGAAAACTGAGGCAAACAGAGAGTTAAGCGATTTACTCAGGGTCACATAGTAAGTTTCTTAGGCTGAATTTAAACTCATAAAGATGAATCTTCCTGATTCCAAGCACAGTGCTCTACCCACTACACCATCAAAGCCTTGACATCTACCAAAGCTGTGTCAATGTATTTTTGTTGTAATTATCAGATATGTGGGGCTAAGCAAACTTTTTTTAAACTATTCAATGATCTACAAGTATCTCATTTCATCCCAACATCAAGCCTAAATTTACAGGGTAGTATTGTCACTCTTAATATATCTTAATATATCTGTTTAAAATTTGATCCTCAAAACTTTGGGTGATAGAGAGTGGAAATATCTCCTTTTTACAGAGAAAGAAAATGAGATATAGAGAGTTTCAGAGTGAAAACCAGAATTTCTTCAACCTCAGGTCTGCTGATGTCAAACCAACTTGATCTCAACATTTTGAAAATAGTATTCTTTGGGGACAAGGAGCTTAACATTTCCCTTGTACCAGGCAATGTGGCAAATCATAGAACAGACTGGGGAGCTAGCATTTGTGAAGTTTTATTTGTATCTCCTACTTAGAAATTGGACAAATTCCAACCACTGTAAAAGGCAGTGCTTTGATTCAGCAAGAATTTGAGATACAAGACATCAATCTGTAAATTCAGAAGATTTATCGTGTTAGTTTCTAAGTTGATTTTCTATGAAGTTTCCTTCTGGAAAAATATATAAGAACTGTTGAGCAGCAATGAATATGAAAGTTTTGTCTAATCCAGTGGAAGTGCTATGTTAAGTCACGGTTTGGCATGACACAGGGTAACTGTATGGAATGCTGATATGATGAAACATTTATATTTGGAAATAAATCTAAAGGAACTCCATAAATTTACATCAAGATGAGCTACTAAAACCTCTAAGAATGTGCTTCCAGGTGATGGTGCATGGTCCTAGATCTGAAAATGACAAACAATTCCATTTTTAAATTCTATTACATATTTATTTACAGAATATTCCACTCCTCTTTAAATAAGTAGACAGAGAGAAGCCAGAAGTTTCCCACACCAGACTTTTCAGTAAAATCTAATCATCTCCTAGGAAATTTCAAGGGGTGAATTAAACATGGACATTCTGGATATTTGCCTTGAGAGTTGTGATCTCTAATAAGAGTTTAAGGAGCAAAACTAAAAAAATGTGGATTCAGATCAATTCTCCATTCCAATCCCAGCTTTTTTACTCTTGTTCAGATTGCCAGATAAGAGGTCTCCCTTGAGCTCTATGTGAAAAGCTTTGCAAAGCAAGTGTCCTTTCCAGAAGAAATTGAGCTACTAGACACCAGAATGGATTCTACATAATAAATAATAATTTTTAAATTGTCATAATTTTGCACATTTGTATCATAAATTGTTATGGAAAGTATCATAGAATTATTAATTGAGAGAGACCTTAGAAGTTATTTAATCCAACACCTTCTTTTACAGCTGAAGAAATTGAGTATACATGAAGTTAAGTGAGGAATAAATGCCAAAGCCAGGACTGGCAAGGAAGTCCTTTAACTTCAAATACAATGCTTTTTCCAATCTATCTCTGAATCCATATCCTCAAAGATATGGTATTTTTAAGATTAGGTCTGGTGGTCTTGAAATCATCATGACAATATTCCTTTAGATGAGGCTGTATCTTAGAGAATCTATACATGGAAATCATTGTTATAAAATTAGCCCAAGATGGTCTTGAGAGCATCATGATGATCCCTCCTTCAGGGAGGTTATAAACTTATAGACCATACTCATTTCAGGAAAATACTGACAATAATATTTTCCTAAGATTGGTATATCTGTGTGATCAAAATGATATTTCTCTACTACCAGCTTATTTTTCTTCCTGATAACTCCCCTAAATAATATTTTGCCCTGACAAGCTCCAAAGGCACTTTGGAGCATACTCTTCCCTCTGGCAGGAGCACACCTTCCTGCTGGAGTATCCCCTTCCTACTGAATGAACCATGTTTCCGCACTCCCCAACACATTGCCACTCTTATATGAGCTGTACTCTATATTAGAATCTATATCTGAGCTGTAAATTAGTACTCCTCTCTCTCCTTTTACCTCATTTGCTAATAAAGCTTTGCCTTGAACTGATTCCCTTTGCTTTTTACATGTTATTCTCAGCATCTCTACTCATTAACCAGTCAGATTTCAATGTCTCAGTGGATAAAGAATTAGACCTCAACTGGAGTCTTCAACCTGAGTTCAAACCCAGCTTCAGACTGACAAGAATCTTAAGAAAGGAAAGAAAGGGGGGGGGGCAGGGAGTTGATCTGTATCATCTGTTTTGCTAGAGTTCTGCTGCATGGTTCTGATCAGCTCTTCATTTTATGACTGCTCCTTTAATACAGGCATTTAATCCACTAAATTTTGACGATAGGAAAATAACCAACTGATTGAAACATTGCAACATTTCTGCCCAAAACTCATCTAATTGACCTTGAAAACACAACTATCTAGCAAAATGAAATTAAAATATATTAAGTGATTTACAAGTTGATTAAGTCTTGTAATAAATTTAAAGCCTCTTTCTCCTACAATATCTCATAGGATTTTACTTTATAATTCTCTCATGTATTGAGTATGTTGTGTACTAGCCTATAAGTTCTTTCTCAAATTTTTAAATAATAATATCTGACATTTACATAGAGAGTTGAGGTTTCCAAAGTGCTTTATAAATATTTTCTCATTCAATTTTTGCAACAACTCTGGTTTGGGTACTAGAGGTAGTATCATAAGGAGACTGAGGATTTAAGAAGTCATGAATTGTTATCATCACTGGATTTGAAATCACTGAATTTGAAGTCTGGTTTTTTCTGATTTAAAGCTGACATTCTCTCTGCTACATTCCACTCTCTTTTTGACTCTTCCAGTATTCTGCACAGAGAAAATGTTCAATAATAATTGTTTGAGGAACTGTGGAATTCAGTTGTTAAATTCTTTTTATAATAGCCTACTAGTCTATCAATTCAGAGAAGCCCAGTCCTGATGGATTAGAAGAGCAGAAGCAAAAGAAATTTCTAATCTTCTTTCTGCACTAGTAATTCAGATTAAAGAAACCAACATATACTGACATTAATGTATCAACTGTCACATGGAAGGCTAAGTGTAGTGTTAAGTGCTCATTAAATATGGATTGATATCTGATATAGGAATATAAATTTCTTAAGATCAGGGACACTCAGGGAGGCTAGGTGGTGCAGTGGATAGAGCACCAGCCCTGGAGTCAGGAGTACCTGAGTTCAAATCAGGCCTGAGACATTTAATAATGACCTAGCTGTGTGGCCTTGGGCAAGCCACTTAACCCCATTGCCTTGCAAAAAAAAAGATCAGGGACACTTTTTTCCTTTTACTGAATGTAATATACATGTGTCAATGACATCCAGCATGAAAATTTGAGAAGAGAATGGGAAAGCTTCAAAATTACATTATACAGTCTATATATTTATAGTCACATAGATGATTAAAAGA
Organism: Macrotis lagotis; assembly: GCF_037893015.1. Lineage (NCBI taxonomy): Eukaryota > Metazoa > Chordata > Mammalia > Peramelemorphia > Peramelidae > Macrotis > Macrotis lagotis. The sequence continues at coordinate 625,828,909 of NC_133658.1, forward strand.
TACAGAACATATAAAATTGATTCTGCTTGTTTCCTATAAATAAAAAAATCATTTGATTTGATATTGCAAAATGACGTCAATCTTTTCCAACAGTCATTGATTATCCTTTGTTACAATGATACAAGTTTCTTTGAAAGAGGTAACAACAGAGCTCTGATATCTCAACAAATAAGGTACAGATAAGGGATATGTATAGTTATCAATAGTTTGTGACACTATCAAAGACATTTGGAACAGAGTCCAAATTGAAAAAAGAAATACTCTGTTGAAAGTGAGGTACTCCAGATGCTCTTATTTGAAAATAATATTTAACTGAGTACATCAGAACCTGAAATAATGCAGTGTCCTAAATGAGATGAGTACACTCTCCAAAGAGATTGACCTAATTATCCACACGGGGGGGTAAAATATCTGTTGTCTATCCTAGCAGTGAGAAGGCCAAATATAGCCTGCTATCTGATTTCATATGGTCACTGAACTTAGTTAACAGGTGGTACCAAAAAAGGCAGGGAAATAAATTGTGAAAACAAACATATACACATATATACATTTCACCCCTGGGTATGTATATAACAGTTTCTGCATATATGGCATACAGTTCTGTGTGAGTGTGTATATGCATATATATATATATGTACATATATACATTATATATAGTTTCTATAAATAAGTTATAATAAAAAATTCATACATATAAACATAAACATGTTAAAATATTGACAATATATAGAATTTTATATACTGTAAACAGAAACTATAATGTTATATATTATATATACATATATTATATGTATGCATATGGGTATACATACATGCATACAAATAAATTATATGTATCACCATTAAATCTTCAACATTTGTGTTTCACTTTAGGGACTTCAAGTATTTGTGTGATTTATTAATAACATCTTTTATTTTTGCATTGGCAACCATGTACATTTGTAGCTCTGTTGCAATGAGGTGAAAGTTTATGGAAAGTCTGATATCTTGCTAGGAGTTTCATTGGTCTCCTTCATCCTGCCATTGTAAAGAGGTCTGATGCATTTATTGCATATTTTCACTGTTTGCGTTCAAAGCTCAAGTTTTATGCTGCAATTATGCTCCCAAAATATAGTGTGAGTCCTTTGGGCTCTTAAGCCTAAGCATGTAAAATCAGTGTTGTGGCATAGTGAAAAAATAAAGTGCTAGATAACTTCATGCCATAATATATTGTGTTTTTGCCAATTTCATATATTCTGAAAAGCAAATACTGTTTAAAAATCAATGTGCTTTTTTTTTAAATTGAGGTGTTAGCACAAAACATCACAGAATTCTTGGAAATTACAAGCTAGAAAAAAAAGATTTATATCTTCCCAATTTTTATTACTGTATTTCATGGGTTATTTCATGGTTGCTGTGCTAGAAATAGTGCATATTATAAGAATTAATGTTTTGTTATAAAGAATTATATGCAAAAAACTGTGTCTTTCAGCAATCTCTAGCAAAAGATTACAGTTTTGGTCGGACATAGGAACCTAACACCTTATTTTCATTAGACTCAATGTATCAGCATTAGCACTTTTGACTTTGAGATGTTTTGCAGAAATATTACCCCAGCAAAAGTTGAGAATTAACTGTAAACAGAAGCTGTTATATATACACATACACACTTAAACACACAACTGAATTGTAGGTATATAGGTATACGTGTTTGTATAATTTATCCCCCTGTTTGCTTCTGAACCACCTTGAGCTAAGCCCACTGGCCATATAAAAATAGACAGCAGGCTGAATTTGGCTCTCCCATCTCTGGTCTAGACAAAAGCTTTTTTTTTTGGTGCTTGGATAATTAAGCCAACCTCTCATTGTTTGTCCCAGGGACTAATGTAGTTAGCCAAGTATCATTTGCAAACAAAAGCATCTGGAGGACCTCACCATCAATAGAGAATTTCTCTTCAATTTGTACTCTTTGCTAAATAACTAGCTATTTATCTAAACATACACATTCATATACTCATACACATATTCACACATATCTTTGTATAAATACATATATAATGTATACTAAAATAAGAAAGTATACATATGTGTGCATACACACACACACACACACACACACACACACATACATACATTTTTCTATACCATAATAAGAAAGTATGGTAGGTTTAAAAAGAGCAAATTAGGGATTAAGTCAAAAATCATTTTATGTAGAATCTGAACTATGAGAAAAATATGATATTTGAGGTATGGACAAATTTACCTTCTTAATATTTCTCTATTAAAACTAATGTTAAAATGAATTTTAAATGTCCAAATACACTACTGGATCGCTGCAAAAGATAATCAGGAAATGTGCTGGATAACAAGGACAGCCAGGTTGGAATTACATGTTTACCTAAGAAAGCCAGCACTATGGATAACTCCCTCTTGGAAAATAGAAAATTCACTGCAATAATTCAATTTAACAACCTGGCAGACATTTATTAAGCACTTAACATCTTAGTTACTTTTAAGGATTTGTGATATAGATCATATATTCAGATCCATACATTCATTATACTCTTTCAAAAAGTAAATAGCTCAGATGTCAGCTAATCCAAGAGTAAAGTGCAGAAAAGTAAAGTAATTTGCTCAGAGTAAGTAAATGACTAGAGCCAAGATTTAAGCTTGTTTTCCTGACTTTAGATCTAGTGCAACTTACTCATATCTTCTCATTTCTCACTCATATATTGTCAATATCTTTCTAGACATCTCTCTCTTCAGGTTACCCACTGTACTAGGAACTTTTGCCTAGATTTCTTGGTATCTTGTGGATCATAGAAGAGTATGGGGGTTATCCTTATAAGATGTAAGAAGACTTGAAAAAATAAGAAAGGACCAGGTCATAAAGGATTTTAAAAGTCAAATTGAGCATTTTATTTTGGTACTTAAGGTCACAGGAAGCTATTTAAGTTTATTTAATGGGGAAGGGGGGAGTGTGAAACATGGGTCACATATAATCTTTAAGAAGATTAACTTGATAGCTAAGTATCAAATGGATGGGAAAGGGGAAGACATTTGAGGCATGAAGAGCAAACATTGGGATATTTCAGGAATGAGGTGATGAGAGCCTGCAATAAGACCCATTCGCCTTGCAAAAAAACTAAAAAAAATTGTATCTAACAAATGATGAAGATAAATTCAAATCCTTGTTTTGAGAAAGTTTCCTCTTTTCATCCTCAATCAAAACATTGACTACAAATATTTTTCCCAAGATTCACATCTTTATGCACAGGAAAGAAAGATATTTGTTATACAGTTTTCTCCTCTATGAAGCTGCATCCAGTGGAGAATACAAGCAGTCTCAGGACCATGTATATAAACTAGAAACAAGAGTAATTTCTAACCAGTTTTGGACCCTTGACTAGGCTCAAAGTTATTTGTAATTAATCCTACCTCTGAACAGAAAGACACAGACAAGTTGACCCCACAATAAAAATTTCTTCAGCATGGGACATAAAATGAGTTGAGACCTCTGTAAGAGAAAATTAAACAAAAATGGTGACACACACACAATCAATCAATCAATCAATCAGTCAATGGGAATTTGTATATCAAACACTGCAAAACATTGGAGATACAATGAAAAAGTAAAACAAATGAACAAATCAATTCCTGCCCTCAGGTTGCTTATGTGGGGAAAGACTATAAATATCAATACACACATATGGAATAATAAACACTAACATTTATATATCACTATCTGCCAAGCACTTTTCTAGAAATATTTTTGTTCCTTACCATCCTGCAAGGTACTTGCTATCTTCATTCTATAGAAGAGAAAACTGAGATAAACAATGGTTAACTGACTTGCCCAGGTTTACATGGCTGCATTTGAACTCAGGTTTTCCTGATTCCAGTCCTGATATTCTATCTACAATGCTTTTTGGATGCTTCTACAGAGTAAATGTAAGATAACTTTAGAGAGGAAGGCAAAGTATATTTCAGATACAAGCAAAATATGGGGATTCCCTGAATGTTTGGTACCTAACAGTAGTTCACTTGCAGTTACTACTATCAGAAGCCATAAAGACTTTGAGCTTCAAACTAGAACTTAATTAAACAAGTATAGAGTAAGATCATAATTCCACACAAATAATTGCAGCTCTACTGTCGAGGTTGTTGTTCCTCTTATAACAACATCTGTGTTTTCTAAATCAGGTCAGCATTTTCCACTTCTTGTTATTCAGGACCACAGACAATACCTAGGTGCTATCCATATTAACCTATATCATATGCAACCGATGTTCTGAAATCAACATTTTTTTCAAATCAGCAAATATATCCTAGGGGGTACTAAGGGCAAAACTCAGGGATAGGTATTCAAGATATATGAAATAAAACTTGGTCCCAGCTCTCTAAAAACTACTATTGCCTTCATTGCAAAACAAATCTATTCCCAAAATTTTCATTTTTATCAATGATACCAGTGTTATTTTTTTACCACTCTTTTACTTTGACCTCTACACTCATTTAGGCAAAAAAAAAAATGACTGATTTTTTTCCTTTACCATATCTTACTCACATTCAACCCTTTCTTTCTCTTCAAAGTATCACTCTTACTAGGCTCTTCACCATCATGCACCTGAATTCTGGTAAGAGCTCCCTTGTTGATTTTTTTATTCCAGTCAATAATATATATATATATATATATATATATATATATATATATATATATCTTAGAAATAAAATTTTCAAACATTTTAATTAAATGATTTCTCTGTTCAAGAACTTCTTAATCCTCTAGTTACTAATGGCTAATGTATCTATCATATCAAAACTAAATTGTTCAGTTTTTCAATTCATAATAAAACGTCCAACAACAGAAAATGATCTTATTCCCTATTCTTCCCCTTTTGAGATAATTATAAATGTAGGAGGCTGAGATTGAGGTGGCTATTTGGATGTAGTGCTTTATGCCAAAAAAGAGATGTGAGGTCAATATTTTTCAATTCTTGATACAGAATTTCTACAAGTTAATTAGAACTTTTAATGTCTTCATGGGTTTATAGAGGGATTGGTTTCATCACTGTAAGCAGGAAAATAGGTTAAAGATAGCTAGTATCTCACATTTCTTTTAGTCCTTATAAGCAAAACTACTAGGGCTATTTGAAAGGAAGAGGCTGTGAAGAAAGTTAGAAGGAATGTTCTTACTTTAATACAAAATACACCAGGGAGCTAGGTGGTACAGTGGATAGAGTGCCTAGTCTAAAATCAGGAAGACTCATCTTGAATTCAAATCTGACCTCAGACACTTACTGTGTAACTTGAGCATGTCACTTAATCTTTATTGCCTAAATTCCTTATTTATAAAATGAACTAGAGAAGGAAATAGCAAACCATTCCAGTATCTTTGCCAAAAAATCCCAAATGGGCTCACAAAGAATGGTATACAACTGAAAAATAACTGAACAGCCCTACAAAGAGTAGAATTAATTCAGAGAATGGCAGTTATTAAAAAAAAAAAAAGCAATTTTGGGGCATCTAGGTGGCGCAGTGGATAAAGCACTGGCCCTGGAGTCAGGAGTACCTGGGTTCAAATCTGATCTCAGACACTTAATAATTACCTAGCTGTGTGGCCTTGGGCAAGCCACTTAACCCCATCTGCCTTGCAAAAAAAAAAAAACCTAAATAAAAAGCAATTTGAATGTTTAAAGGGCTCTTTGGTTGATTCAAATTTTCAAAAAGCGAAGACATTCCCTGGGACTACAAGGTAAAAAACTGAAACCCTTCCACCTTTGAAAAAAGATACATAACAAACTGAAATTCAGAAGAAAAACAGAAGATGGCATCAGCAAGTTCAACAAAGGAACTCCATAGAAATACCAGCAGATGGTAGTGGAGTAGAGAGAAAACACCAAAGCATCTCAATAGTTTGTATAAATTGTATAAACAGTTAAAATAACTCTAAGTTCAATTACATTCAATTACATTTCCAGTTCAGAAAATTATAACATAGACTTTTGAGAAGAGAAGAACAGCATTGAAGGTAGAAGAATTCCAGCTAGTCAAAAGTCCTAGGAGTATATTCCCTGACCTCACATATCCTCTATATTCTTCATCTTTACTATGATTCTTGTCCTTTTACTATTCAGCCCTCTTCTCCAGATTATCATCTGTGTTCTAGTTTTATTTTTCTCCCTTCCTTAGTTTGACCCTTCCTGTAATTAATCTTTATATCTTTAAACTGTCCTCATCAAGTCATCTGAATCTTTAAATTATTGGTACTGACTCCTTGCCAAAGTTCAATCCTCCTAATGTACTTCATCCACTCCTATTCACAATCCACTAAATTATGCTATAGGATATCAAAAAAATCATGCTAATTAAGTGTACTACATGTTTGTGCTATGTAATCTCAGCAGGGACCTCACTATTTCAAAGCATTAGAATTTTTCAAATGTTTTCCTTTATCTTTTTGAAAAATCTTCTACATTTTCCAATGTATTTTTCCCCTTGCCCTTTCTAGAGAGCAATCTTTTATAACAAAGAATGAAAAAAAATTTGGCAAAACTAACCAAAACACTGAAAATTTTGGAAATATGTGCAATGTCCCATACCTGTAATCCCCTACTTTTATACAAAATCCATGGAAGATGAGTGACAAAATACTTTTATTCTTCTCTAATTTACTCTCTATCCCATTTCCAACAGTTATTGATTCAGTATTTCTTTTCTCTTCTTGATCCTCTCACAATACACATTCCCTACTCATCATAGGATATTATCTTATACTTAGAAAAAATGGAAATATTTGCAGTGGATTGTCTTCATTATCAGCTTCAAGTTTTTCCATCTCAAAACTATTTGTTGTCATTCCTCATTGCATTCATCTTTACTCCAGTCTGATACAGAGGTGATCTTTCTCACCAAGGTCAATTAATTTTAATCCCATTATATTCTGTTCACTCTGAAAGCCTGCCCTTACTTGCCCATAAATTAGCAAATGATGGCTGAACAAGTTGTGGTATATGATTATGATGTAATACTATTGTACTTAAGAAATGATGGGGTTAGGAAGAGGTTCCAGAAAAACCTAAAAGGTTTTATATGAATTGAAAGAAAGTGCAATGAACAGAATGGAGAGAACACTGTATACAATAAAAGCAGTGTTATAATGATCAACTATAAAAGACTTAGCTACTCTGATCAAGGCAAATGTCCCCACAATTCCAAAGGACTCATGATGAAAAATGCTTTACACCTCCAGAGAGCGAGCTGATGAACTTGGTTTCTTGATGGATGGGGAGGGGGTTTAAGGGAAAGAGAGAAAATTTAGAACTCAAAATCAAAAAATAAGTGTTAAAAAAGGCTACTTCTATAATCATCTCACTGTGTGTGTGTGTGTGTGTGTGTGTGTGTATGTGTGTGTCTCTCTAACTATGATTCTCACCCTACCCCATTCCAACCACTGCATCATTCCTCTTTGCTAGTAAATACTACCAGGTCTTCACTGGTCAAAAAAATAAAGACATACCTTCCTTACATTTCCTTATATGAAAGAAGTCATCTTCCCCAAATTGAGAAAGAAAAAGCAGAACATTATAGCAGATACAGTGCTGAACCTGGGGTCAGGAAGACCTGTGTTGGAATCTCTGATACTTTCTAGCTATATGAATCTAGTCATGTTATTGCCCTGGACTTTGGTTTCTGAATGTGTAGATTGAGGAGAGATGTGGACTCAACTATTAAATTCCCCTGCAGCTCTAAATCAATGATACTGGGGTCTTCTAATCCAATCTTCTTTGTGCAAATAGAAGGGGAAGAAAATATCTAAATGTGTCGCCTCAACTCTGTGTCCTCTCACTGACTTCTTGCAATCTCACTTCCAATCTCATCACTCAAATGAAATTACTTTCTTCAAAGTAAATAATCACAATTTCCAGATTATCTGTATTTTTTCCTTATTCCCCATACTTATTAATCATTGAACCATTTGATACTATAAATCATCCTCAGAACCATGCTACTCTCCTCTCTCTGGGTTTTCCATGAGTTCTCTCTCTTCTTCCTTCAATCTCCCTCCCTCTCTGTTTCTGTCTCTATCTATCCCTCTCTCCATTTCTCCTCCTCCTCTTTCCTGTATGATAAATATTTCTTGGTCTCCTTTGCAAGACTCATAAATATTCCATTCCTTAACTATGGGTATATCTCAAAACTCTGTCTTGGACTCTGCACTTCTTTCTCTTTCTCTTCTCTCCCAAAGACTTCATCAATTCCCACAAGTTTAATTATTTAAAAATAACTCCCAGATCTGTATTTTTAAGTCTAATATCTTTCTGAACATCATTTTTCCTGTTCCAAAGTAAATTTCTAACATGCATATCAAACTCAATATGTCCAAAAGGGAACTCACTTTTTTTCCCAAAGTCATTCCTATTCCAAACTTTCCTCATTATTTGAATGGTAACAGCATCCTTCCAGGCACCCAGGTCAACAATAAAATAGCACTCATGACTCTTTACCTGAACTCTCTTTATATATTCAATAAGTTACTAAGTCTTTTCAATTCTACTTCCACAATAAGACTCAAATCTGTCCTCTTTTATCCACTCATTTAGCTACCATACTATAATCAAGTACTTATTACCTCTCCCCTGGAATACCAAAACACCTCTCTAACTAGATTCCTTGTTTCAAATCTTTCCCTTCAAATCTGTCACACACACACACACACACACACACACACACACACACAAAGATATATAGATATATATATATAGATATATATATATAGATATATATATATACATAAATACATATATGTTAAAGTGATAATTGTAAAGCATAAGTCTGGTCATTTTATTTCCCTGATCAAATTCTAGTGGTTTCCTATTAAATTTGAGAACATATATGTACTCCTCTTTTTCATACTTAATATTCTCTTTACAATGTGAATCCACAATATATCTTTCCAGCTTTATTTTATTTCTACTTATGTACTCTATAGTTTAGTCACTTTGTTGGTTTTTCATTCATTTCAGTTATGTCTGACTCTACATGATCCCATTTGGAGTTTTCTTGACAAAGAAACGGAGTGACTTACCATTTCCTTCTCAAGTTAATTTTTCAGAAAGAAAACTGAGGCAACCAGGGTTAAGTGACTTGCCCAGGGTCACACAACTAGTAAGGGTCTGAGGTCATATTTGAACAAAGGAATTCCTGACTCCAGATTCAACAACCTAGCTGCCCACAATCTTGCAGTACTGACTTTTCTATAAATTAAATAAATTAAAATAATGAAATCTATCTCTCATGATCATATTTTTATACAAACTTAACTTTTTAAAATTTGCAATTTAATTTCAGGTTATAGTTCACCTCTTACCTGAGGTCTTTCCTAATGTTTCTAGCTATTGATGCTTCTCCCAAAAAAATTAAATTTAAAAAATTACTTCACATTTCTTTTGTAAATAGTTTATCTTTATTTACTTATCTATAAAGGGTCATTGGACAAAATATGTTACTTGAGTATAAGGACCATTTCATTTTGGACCTACCCAACTCTTTCAGATTCAATAACCTGGCTAATAAATAAATAATAAATAATTTATTGGTTGGTTGATTGTTTACCTTTAATGTGTGTTATTTTGGCTATGCATACTCCTGTGCATGTACTTTTTCTATGAAAGGATCAGATATAGAAAAAGGTACAAACAAAGGGAACAACCAGTGCAATGATCAGACAAAAAGGATTTCTACAATCTCTGAAGAATTAAAATTATACAAGACTTACAAGGGAAAGGTAAAATATTTTATCATGGATAGAGATAGTTGTATCTTATTACCTGTGATGACTTGGGTGAAAGACAAAATGGA